>NC_134691.1:152296253-152491253 GCF_050947455.1 Rhinoderma darwinii | reverse complement strand
AGGGTCTGAATACTTATGTCCATGAAAAATTTGATTTTTTTCATTTTTAATAAACTGCAAAATTTCTAAAATTCTGCTTTCACTTTGTAATTATGGGGTATTGAGTGTAGAATTATGGGGACAAACTTGATTTGTTTTTATTTCAGCTCAAGTCCTTAACATAACAAAATGTGAAGAAAGTGAAAGGGTCTGAAGACTTTCCAAATGCACTGTATGTTGCTGTCACCTTGCCATTACTTGAAAAGGGTTAGATTTAACTTGGATACAGTCCTAGAAGACACTAGGAAATCAGACACGAGTTTTCAGGCCAATCCAGGCACTTGTAATTTGCAGTTAATTTATTTAGATTCAACCCAATTTCAAGTGAATCAGCCTTAAAACGAATTTCGGTAAATTCACTCATCTATAGTGACTGATATACAGCATAAATGTGAATGAGCGCTTACAGTTTCAGATCCTTGCTCTAGTCATACTACTTATATATAGTCAAACTAAATATGAATATTACTTTTCTCGGCTCTAAATATATTTTTTGAGTTGCTTTTTGTAACATAAACACAAACATGTAATTACAGTATTAAATGCCTATCTACACAAGCAAGTTTTTATTTGGATCTCAACAATTACAAGTGTTCAAAATGATATGTGCCCCATGTAAATGATACATAAAAGAAACAATATCGATCATCAGCATTCACCTTTTGGCGATTGCCTTGTGTAGACTGTCCTTAAGTAATAAACTATGAACTGATGAATTCCTTTAGAACAATGACTAAAATATTACTTTAATCTATATCCTTATTATCATTATTATAGAGTAATTGAGGGGTGGCATCAAGGGCTACCCATGGATTGTTCTCTGCTTAAAGACTAAGCAGATATCAAACATTATATATTTGACCCTAGATAGACCAAATAGAAAGACCTAAATAACAAAGGAAACAAAAGGATTTCTTCAGAAATTCCACTACTGCTCAGTTATTCTACATCACAGTCAGTATTTTATTGCCACTTTTAACCGCTTCCCGACCGCCCACTGTATATTCACGTCGGCATTTGCTGGGCTCTGTGCAGTGCCGACGTGAATTCACGGTGGGTGTTAAAAGCGCGATCCGGGTGTCTCAGAGTAGCGCTGACACCCGGATCGCGCTGTTATCACCTACCTCTGTTCCCGGAGATATGATCGGGACCTGATTAGTTCAGGTCCCGGTCATGTGATCGCAGGGAAAGTGTGTTGTAGCAACGAACTGGAAAGTTTGTTGCTATAACAAACTGGAAAGTTTGTTGCTACAACAAACTTTCCCGGGGACCGATTGCTGGTGCTGCAGTCGGTTACAAGGCAGAACCGGGGGCCATATAATGGCCCCCGGGTCTGCCATGCACAGCAGCCTATGAGAACCAGCCGGATGCTGGTTCTCATAAGCTTCCTGTCAGTGTGACTCTCAGCGTCACACTGACAGTTTATAATACGTTACACTACCTAGGTAGTGTAATGTATTATAGCAGCGATCAGTGCTGCCAGGCTTCAAGTAAAACAAGTAAAAAGTAAAAAATAAAGTCATAAAAAAGTTTTATAAAAGTGTAAAAACAAGTTATAAAAGTTACAAAAAAAATAATGCTTTTTTTCCTATAATAAGTCTTTTATTATAGGAAAAAAATTAAAATGTTAAAAAAAAGTACACATATTTGGTATTACCGCGTTCGTAACGACCCAAACTATAAAACTATAATATTATTTTTCCCGCACGGTGAACACCGCAAAAAAAATAATTAAAAAACAATGTCAGAATCACTTTTTTTTGGTCATCAACCCTCCCAAAATATAGAATAAAAAGTGATCAAAAAGTCGCATGTAGCCCAAAATAGTACCAATAAAAACTACAACCCGTCCCGGAAAAACAAGCCCTTACACCGCTTTTTTGATGGAAAAATATAAAATTATGGCTCTCAGAATATGGTGACACAAAAAATAAATAATTTTATCAAAGTGATTTTATTGCGCAATCGCCACAAAACATAAAAAACCTATATACATATGGTATCGCTGTAATCGTACCGACCCGCAGAATAAAGTAAAATGTCATTTATACCGCACGGTGAATACTGTAAAAAAAAAAAAAATACAAAAAACATTGTCAGAATTTATGTTTCTTTGTCACTTTGCTTCCAAAAAAATCTAATAAAAAGTGATAAAAAAAATCACATGTACCCTAAAATGGTACCAATGAAAAGTACAGATTGTCCCGCAACAAATAAGTCCTCGCACGGCTCCGTTGGAGAAAAAATAAAAAAAGTTCTGGCTCTCAGAAAATGGCGATGCAAAATGTGCAGAGTGTTCCAAAAGCGGATAGGATCAGGCGCCATTTATCAGTGTGACACCGGCCACATATCTGCGAATTATTATTTATGTACCCCATTATTATACTCTCTTATTATGCCCTGATGTACTCTGCCCAGCTTACATATACCCCCACATCATAAACTGAAATACCAGCAAAACCCCAAACAGAACAGTTACCAAGCAAAATCTGCGCTCCAAAAGCGAAATGGTGTTCCCTCCCTTCTGAGCCCCACAGCGTGCCCAAATACCAGCTTACGTCCACATATATGACATTTTATATCCGGGAGAACCCGCTCAACATTGTATGAGGTATTTGTCTTCAGTGGCACAAACTGGGCACAATATATTGTGCATTAAAATGGCATATCAGTGGAAAATTTTTATTTTCACTTTGCACCATCCGCTGCGCATTAACGCCTTGGCGCACCACGACTTAATAGCATGTCGTGGTGCGAGGGGTTATATATGGAGCAGACTCACGCGCTGCGCCCGTTCCATATTCTGCAGCTGTCAGCTGTGTATTACAGCTGACACCCGGGACTAACGGACAGGAACAGCGATCGCGCTGTTACAGGAGCCTGTAAAATGATATTATACTGCAATACATTAGTACTGCAGTGTATTGTACCAGCGACCTAATGATCGCTCGTTCCAGTCCCCTAAAGGGACTTTTGGGAGGTTTCCACTGTTTTGGTACCTCAGTGGCTTTGCATATGCGACATGACACCCGAAAACCAGTCCAGCTAAATTTGAGCTCCAAAAGCCAAATATTGTTCCTTCCCTCCTGAGTCCTGCCGTGGGTCCAAACAGCAGTTTATTACCACATATGGCGTATTGCTGTAATCAGGACAAATTGCCTTACAAATTTTGGGGTAATTTTTCTCCTTTATTTATTGTAAAAATTAAACATCTCTATGTTTTTTCAGAAAAAAGTAGATTTTCATTTTCATGGCCTAATTACACTAAATTCAGCAAAAAAACTGTGGGGTCAAAATGCTAACTATACCCCTAGAACAATTCCTTGAGGGGTGTAGTCTTCAAAATGGGGTCCGTTTTGGGCGGATTCCACTGTTTTGCTTACTCCAGGGCGTTGCAAACGCGACATGGCACTGAAAACCAATCCAGCAAAATCTGCGCTTCAAAATCCAAATGGCGCTCCTTCCCTTCTGAGCTCTGCTGTGGGTCCAAACAGCAGTTTAGTACCACATATGGGGTATTGGCGTAATCGGGAGAAGTAGCTTTACAAGTTCTGGGGTGCTTTTTAATCTTTATTCCTTGCAAAGATTATTTTTTTTAAATATTTTTTCAGAAAAAAAGTAGATTTTCACTTTCACAGACAAACTCCAATAAATATAGCAGAAGACCTGTGGGGTGTGCTAACTATACCCCTAGATAAATTCCTTGAGGTGTGTAGTTTCCAAAACCGTCTCACTTTTGGGGATTTCCACTGTTTTGGTACCACAAGACCTCTTCAAACCTGACATGGTGCCTAAAATATATTCTAAAAAAAGGAGGCCCCAAAATCCACTAGGTGCTCCTTTGCTTCTGAGGCCTGTGTTTCAGTCCATTATCACACTAGAGCCACGTGTGGGATATTTCTAAAAACTGCAGAATCTGGGCAATAAATATTGAGTTGCATTTCTCGGGTAAAACCTTCTGTGTTACAGATTTTTTTTTATTACAAATGAATTTCAGCAAAAAAAATAAAATTTGTAAATTTCACCTCTACTTTGCTTTAATTCCTGTGAAGCGCCTAATGGGTTAAGAAACTTTCTGAATGCTATTTTTAATACTTTGAGGGGTGCAGTTTTTAATATGGGGTGATTTATGGGGTCTATCTAGTACATAAGGCCCTCAAAGCCACTTCAGAACTGAACTGGTCCCTGTAAAAATAGCCTTTTGAAATTTTCTTGAAAATGTGAGAAATTGCTGCTAAAGTTCTAAACGTTGTAACGTCCTAGAAAAATAAAATAATGTTCAAAAAACTATGCAAATATAAAGTAGACATATGGAATATATAAAATAGTAACTATTTTGTGTGGTATTACTATCTGTTTTACAAGCAGATACATTTAAAATGAGAAAAATCATAATTTTTGCAAATTTTCTCTAAATTTTGGTGTTTTTCACAAATAAGCAATGCATTTATTGACCAAATTTTTCCACTAACATAAAGTACAATATGTCACGAGAAAACAATCTCAGAATCGCTTGGATAGGCAAAAGCATTCCAGAGTTATTAACACATAAATTGACACATGTCAGATTTGAGAAAATGGGGCTGGTCATGAAGGTCAAAATGAGCTCGGTCTTGAAAGGGTTAAGTAATGAGGACTTCACCAAGAAAGAGAAAAGAGCAACAATCTCTGCATCTATGGTGATGAAATGATTGTTTCTGACTACTGGAAATCTATTTAATAAGTCAGGATATTAATTCGACATGGTAAAGATTTTTCTCCGTTCGTAATTGTAGCATTTAATAACTATTTGCAGAAGTGGACAAATATGTAATATCACTGATGTTTAGTATATTTGTATAACTATAAAATAGAGTGGAGCATGTTAAGTAGGAGTTGGTGGTCTACAGTGT
This sequence comes from Rhinoderma darwinii, assembly GCF_050947455.1. Lineage (NCBI taxonomy): Eukaryota > Metazoa > Chordata > Amphibia > Anura > Rhinodermatidae > Rhinoderma > Rhinoderma darwinii. Next base: position 152,486,322 of record NC_134691.1, on the reverse strand, counting down.
CAAAGGCTGCAGAGACATCCAGAAGAATCAGGAGGGAGTATGGTTGCCCATCCCCTTCAGAATAAAATTCAAACTTATTACTCTTACCCACAAAGCTCTCCACAGTGCTGCACCTCCTTACATCTCCTCCCTCATCTCTGTCTACCACCCTACTCGCACTCTACGTTCTGTCAATGACCTTAGATTAAAATCTTCCATAATCCGAACCTCGCACTCCCGTCTCCAGGATTTTTCTCGTGCTGCACCAGTCCTCTGGAATGTGCTACCCCAGACAATCAGATTAATTCCCAATATCCACAGTTTTAAACGTGCCCTGAAAACACATCTATTTAGACAGTCCTATAACATTCCCTAATCTGAATCCTTTCCATGGCCCCCTTTTTAGATTAGTCATCAGAATTAGATTGCCTCACACTCCCTCTCTTCATGTCCGTCATACACGGATACTGGCTGGTGACGGCTCATGCAGCTTTATGTTACCACCTCATGTGTATAAAAATGGCTGGACCATTGTACAGAACAAATACTGTTACACTTTGTGTCTCCCTTATTTCCTCATAGATTGTAAGCTCTTGCGAGCAGGGTCCTCACTCCTCAGGTTTGAATTGTTAATTAGCTTTGTCACTATGTAATGTCTGATATTGTCTGTTTCATGTTCCCTCTAAATTGTAAAGTGCTGCGTAATATGTTGGCGCTATATAAATAAAGATTATTATATATGGAGGCGTACACTTACATGCCACAATGATCCATTAGGTTTTCTGCAAAACCAGATTTATTTAAAGAGCTTTTCGATTTCAGAACATAAAGCTTGTTTATTGAGTTATGAAAATTTCTGCAATTGTCTAATATACTTTGCCTATTAATACTTCACAGTGTTTAAGATATTTGTTTCTGTAAGTGAATATGAGATTTATGGTTTACTTCCGGAGGATAAAAGGTTGTCCGTGTCATGTTATGATCATAAAGGTGCATGGCTTGTAACAGGACAAAACTCAGATTACTGTACTGCAAATGTAACTAGCCGTTCACCTGTGTGATCATCGCAAGACCAGGACCGATTGCAGATTGTCATCTTTTGATGCTTCCTATTCACTAACATCAAGCAGAGGTCCTAAAAACTCTGAATAATTGGTACATAAAGTACATTTAAAAAAAATGGTTTTACTATGAAATGAGCTTTATTTGCTGATACTAAAATACCCCTTTAACTTTACATTTCACTAGCAATAAAGCAAAACAAAATCAAACGTAAATGTTCAAATTAGGAGAATGAATAGTTATGCTAAGATATATAGCATGGGCGTAAGATTCCATTAGCACATTTCTTACAAGCAAACACAGTTAGTAAATCCATTTCAGTTGACCTGTTTTTTGTTTTTTTTTAAAGTAAGGTTTTGTGTTGCAGATGGATTTTCTTTAGGTTGCACCATTAACTAGAGTCAGTGGACCAGTTATATTGAATCAGATATGAAGCTGTTAGTCCCCAGTAAATTCGCCACTTTGTGTTGCATTTCATACTCTCTTTCAATTATCATAGGCGGGAGATCCACTTTGTTCTGTGTATTGTACCATAACAAACCAATAATGTAAATTCACAGAGCAACACATTTAAAAGGAATTCATAAAGTTTTCTAAGCTGGAAAAATTGCCACTTATTTCTTATATTAATCAATGGTTTTATTTATTTATTTATCTATCTATTTATTTTTAATCTCTAAGTAAATATTTTATGAATTGTATTAACAGTGTTGCTTAGAAGTGCAAACTTTTTTTTCCAATACATTTTATTATTCTTAAATTGTACCTTGGTTTTTCAGAGGTATACAAAATCTATTTACCTAATATAATTTCTAATGTTCCGAAAATTAGAAATGTTCCAAAAATTATGGAACATGACCGTGCTTTTGCATTTTAGGGGCCGTGCTCCCATACTTTGTATGGGAGCACGGGCCAAAAATGCGGGCGGCCGTAGACTGTGATTATGGGCACGGCTTTGTGCATGGGGCCTACGGGAATTTAAAATACATGCTTGATTTGCCAGACAACATGCTAAATTTAATGGAGGTCACAGAACTTAGTTTCTTCTAATATCATTAATAATTTACTGAAGAAATACAGAGATATCTCTAATTTCCCTTATATAAGTATGTGTTCTCACAAACTAGCGAGTGCTGGGAAAAAGTAATTTATTCTACTTTTGCATATTTGTCACACTTCAATGTGGTTCAGATCAGCAATTTACTTTTAGGCTGGGTTCACACGAGCACATTATCGTCCGTAATGGACGGACGTATTTCGGGCGGAAGTCCCGGACCGAACTCAGTCCAGGGAGCCGGGCTCCTAGCATTATAGTTATGTACGACGCTAGGAGTCCCTGCCTCTCCGTGGAACTACTGTCCCGTACTGAAAACATGATTACAGTACGGGACAGTTGTCCTGCAGAGAGGCAGGGACTCCTAGCATCGTACATAACTATGATGCTAGGAGCCCGGCTCCCTGCACTGAGTTCGGTCGGGGACTTCCGGCCGAAATACGTCCGTCCATTACGGACGTTAATGTGCTCGTGTGAACCCAGCCTTAATATTAGACAAGAATAACTCAACCATTTTAGAATGCAGAGATACAGGAGGATGAGGTGAGGCAAGCTATTTCGTCAGCTTCTAATGGGAAGACTCCGGGTCCAGATGGATTTTCATCGGAATACTATAAAATTTTGGCACCTCAGCTGATCCCCTTTTTGACTAATTTATATAATGACGCGTTTCCATGCCCATTGAACGTTTCACAGAATCGCGCAAGTGCTTTTACCCAAACCGCACAAAGATCTTTCCCTGACTCAATCATACCGTCCTAACTCGTTCCTTAACCATGACTACAAGCTGCTGGCCAGAATACTGGCGGATAGGTTGCAATGCTTCCTTCTTGATCTTTTGTCTGAGGCTCAGACGGGTTTTACACGAGGTAGGACTTGTATAAAAATATCAGATCTGAAATAGCCGCTACGGTCGCGATACAGGATTCCGCGCAGCCGGTGACTATGTTAATGAGTCTCGACGCCGAGAAAGCGTTTGATATGGTAACATGGCCGTTTTTGGATGAGGTGCTGGTCCGTATGGGGGTGGGTTCTATTTTTACCGAATTCATCCAGTCCCTTCGTGTGGGGGCGGCGACCTGTGTGGCGGTCAATGGGCATAATTCTACCCCTATAGATATTTTTAGAGGTACCAAGCAGGGATGCCCCCTTTCCCCCCTTCTGTTTAATCTTTCCATAGATCCTTTACTGCGTCACCTTTCCAAAACCTCAACTTTTCAGGGCCTTATTATACGGGATCTAGAACTAAAAGTAGCCGCTTTTGCGGATGACATCCTGTTGGTAGTTGCGGACCCTAAGCGGACTCTAAACCCCTTTCTCGAAGAACTAGACCGGGTGGGCCGATTATCGGGATACTATTTGAATAGGGACAAGACGGAGGAACTGTTGTTGCGAGGGCCTTCTAGACCCCTTTTGGCGGCCGCCTTTTCATTTAAATGGAACACTCAGGGGATCAAATATTTAGGAGTCCAAATCTCCAGACACCCTGCTAAATGATACGGATTTAATATAGCACGTTATATAGAGGAACTAGAAAAGACTCTCTCAAATTGGAAACACTTCACCCTTTCATACCTAGGGAAGGCCAATCTACTTAAGATGACGGAGTTCCCTCATCTTCTATATATTTTCCATACCCTCCCAATATATCTCGCCCCTAAAGATGAAAAACGCATTAACTATTTATATAGGACATTTGTGTGGGAGGGGGAGATCCCGCATAGCCTACCAGATTCTACAACAACCAAGAGCCATTGGGGGCATTAATTTCCCCGACATTAGGCAGTACAACCTGGCGGCCTTGTTCCGTTATGTCTCGGACTGGCATGGCAACACCTCTCAATATACCTTGTACAATCTGGACTCCAGATTATTTTCTGGATGGGCTTTGTCGGGACTCCTGCACCTTCCATATGAAGGCTTATCTGTAGAGACTAGAGCTAACCCGCTACTTTTTGCCACTTGGAAAGCCTGGCAGAAAATCCGTTGCCATCACCGGCTTTCTCCTCTGTTATCTCTCCACTTGTCACTAATCTGCAATAATCATTTTCAGGATGGTAATCCACGGGCTATTTTCCACAGATGGCACACGTTAGGAATCACCTCCCTGAAACAGCTTGTACATAAGGACGAACGTCGGGCTCTAACACTTTTAGAACTCCGCTCTAAATATCCCGAGTTACCCATGGATCACTTCAGTTTTCTTCAAGTCGACAGTTATATAAAAAGGGTTTTACCCTAATTGTCAGACCTGGAATGGAATCCTTATTTGCTTCTAAAATTCTCCAGTCACAACTGAAGGGACAAATAACTAGAAACTACCAATTCCTTCATGTTCCCCTTGATTATTCACAATCCCAGACTCCTCTAACTAAATGGCAGGGTGACGATCAGACTCTAACTCCTACCACGATACTGGCGGCTCTAGAGCAGGCACATAATCTTCTTCCCTCTGCACGCTTTCTGGAAATGCGACTTAAGATTGCCCCAGGTCGTATTTGACTCCAAGTGTGGGGTATAAGATTGGTATCTACAAATCATCATGTTGCTGCAAATGTCAAACACCTTTAGCCAATCTCTACCATTGTTTGTGGACGTGCCCGCACATTCGTACATTTTGGTCTCGCATACGCACATTCACCTCACTAATTTTGTCCCTGATACGATACTGTGGCCGGTGTTTGGGTACATGGACCCTGAAGTTCACGGGTGTTCCCCCGGTCCACACAAATTGTTGCATTATGTGGCGGCGGCGGGAACGAATGCCATATTACAAACCTTGCTTGCTGATCAGCCCCGGCTTTTGAAATTATTCTTGGACAAATTATCCTATCTCTTGAAAATGGACAGCGTGGAGGACTCTCTCCATAAGGAACTACAGGTCCAACAGTTTTTTTAAACATGGGAAACATTCATTGTATTACTCCCACAAAACATTCAGATACAAATACGGAAATGCTTTGAACCAAAGGTCTGGTTCCACGAACAGGTGCTCCTGGGGAATGCACCCGTGTAAGATATGGTCAGGATTCTGATGGTTTTCTGGTGTGGGCGAGAGCCATGCTCCTTCATGTCCTTACTATTTCTCCCCTGTCCCCATATAGATGCGTAGGGTTCTGGTGGGGTGGATGTGTGTGGTGGGCTGGTTCCCGCGGACGCCTCCATTCCTGATTTTTCTTTTTCTTTTTCTAGTTCACTGGGGTGGGGAAGTGCTTACAACTTACAGCAAATGTGAGTTTCATCTGCATTGTTTCCTTCATGAGCACAGCGAAAAAATTGAAAGTTATTTCGTTTTCCCCTTCCCCCCTTCTCTCCCTTCCCTGCCTCCCCCCCCCCGTCTATTTATCCTGCTCGGTCAGTTACGTCAATTTCTTGACGATGTGTAATTTGTGCTACCTAGACATCTAACTGATCCTCTGGACTGCTGATTGTATTACATTGTTCAGTTCCCCCTCCCCTCTTTCCTTCTGTTTTCCCCACAAACAAAATTTTTGGGAAAAATGTTCAATAAAAAGAAGTTTAAAAAAAAAAGAAGAATTACCCAACCAAACACAAGGAAAAAATTATGTCCAGCCCTACCTGGCCCTATGTGAAAAATGAACTGCCCCTTTGCTACTAAATCAAACAGTTAACCATCTTCAATTGACAATTGGGTTCAATTTCACTAGCCACACCAAGGCATGATAACTGCCAGACCAGTTCAATCTAAACATTACTTAAATAGAAGCTGTCTGGCAATGTGAAACAGGCTAGAAGGTCTCAAAAGCAGCACATGTTCCCACAAAGAGATTGAAATACAGACGCGAAACAAAGTCATTGAAATCTACCAATCTGGAAAGGGTTACAAATATATGATCAAAGGCTCTGGGACTCCAGCAATTCACAGTTAAAGTCATTATCCACAAATGGTGAAAACTTGGAACAGTGGTGAACCTTCCAAGGAGTGGCTGGCCTAGCAAAATTTCACAAAGAACACAGGGCAAAAAAAGCCATCCATGTGGGAGTTGCAAGGCACAAACCACTGTTAACAAAAAATAACACATAGGCTTGTCTCTGCCATAAAAAACCCATCTGAATGACTGCCAAGACGTTTTGGATAATATTCTGTGGACAAATAAGTCAAAGGTTGAACATCTGGCTACATCTGGCATGAAGCATGAATCTAACATCACATTCCACCATAAGAACATCAGACTAACAGTCAAACATGGTGGTGGTAGTGTGATGTCAGGGGCTGCTTTGCTTCTGCAGGACCTTGTCATAATTGATAGTACCAAGAATTCTGCTTTGTAACAGAAAATCCTGCAGTTTGGTAATGCCACAGGACAATGATCTGAACTACACAAGCAAGTCAGTCCTCCTCTGAATGACTCAAAAGAAACAAAATTAAGGTTTTGGAGTGGCCGAGTCAAGGTCCTGACTTGAATCCCATTGAGATGATGTGGCAAACCTTAAATGGGAAGTTCATGCTCAATAACTTTTCAATGTAGCCGAATGTAGAGTGCTCCACAGCAATGTAAAAGACTCATTGCAAGTTATAGCAAATTTTTGATTGTAGTTGTTCTCTGCAAGGGTGGCACAACTGGTTATTAGGTTTAGCTACAAATACCTTTTCACATGATGATGAAATATGTTTTAAATAAATCTTTATCCTCAATAGATGGAATGATTATGTAAAAGCTGCGTATTGTCTTTACTAGTGTTGTCTTTATCTTATATTAAAATTAGTTGGATGATCTAAAACATCTAAATGTGACAAATTAGAAAAATAGATGAAATCGGGTGAAGGGCAAATACTTTTTTACAGTACGGTCTATATGAGAATCTGCTTGTAGCCAATCAAGCCTTACTCACCAGAAGCCATACCCCAGTCCATTTGACTCCATCCCAAATGGACAAAGGAAAGAAAAACTTTACTTTGACTGGGGCTATAATGAGAAATGAAGGCTATTTCCAACACTGTCTCATTATTGAAATCACCTACTGAGGAATAATTCAATTTTCAGTGAAGGTGTAAATACTATATATGTCCATCCCAGAGGAGTATATATTTTATTCTGGCTACTTTTATCAATCTACATTTTATTTCTGGATATTGATTTTCCCTCTATGACCTTTTGAAACTGAAACAGTTCTAGATGGTATTAATTTCCAGCTTCCTTTCTTCTCTGCATAGCTGTGTGCAGAGTATTTCTTGTGCAGATTAATGACAGCTAATAATATCTGATATATCTGGACATTGCAACATAATGAGATGGAGTCCCACTGGATTTCTAAAGTGTCACCACTAACAAATTCACTAGAACGGCATATAATTAGCATGTAAAGGGAGTGATCATGCAGTAAATCTGCAACGAAAGATGGATAGTCAGTGAGGAAAAGTAAGAGGGAGAAAACATACACTTCTTGACACTTTTTAAAAAATATATGTTTCTTGGCATGAATATTTTCTAGATAACAAAATGTGGACAGGTTACCTTTGTAGTAATATTATTACTGCATGGCTGATAGACAAAATTTCATTATACTACTGCTAATGTTATAATATTTCCTGCAAAATGTCACCCTATGTAAATGAGCTAAAGCTTTCATTGTTATTCATGATTTTTCTTTAAAGATGCACTGCCCCTTTGTGGATGTAGCACCTTTCATTTCAGCAAAAGTCCAATCCAGTGTGAGTGATAGCCTTAATTTGTAGAGAGAAGCTATTACAGAGCATTGGTATTAGTAAGGTATATTATGTTTGCATTATTATAGGCTTGTTCACCTTTAAATGTGATCCTACGGTAGGGCATGCTCACGTTAAATCAAATAAAATCATTTTATTAAAACTGTTTTGACCTAGGCCTCCTACTAGTTTTATTCTCCCTCTGCATTACACGTATTACCATATTGAATGTAACCTACAGTAGATAAAAGCTAAATATATGAGTACTACTTTTACTAATATCTACTATCTATTCAGGGGCGTAACTAGGAAATTCTGGGCCCCATAGCAAACTTTTGAGTGGCCCCCTCCCCTGGGTGCCACACACCGCCCCCTTGTAGATAGTGCCCCCCTGTAGATTCTGCCACACAGCGCCCCCTTGTAGATAGTGCCATACAGCCCCCCCAGTAGATTGTGCTAATCTAGCACCCCTGTAGAGAGTGTCACACCCACTTGTAGATAGCATCCCCCACCTCACCTTTGAGGATAACGCCATACAGCCCCCCTGTAGATATCACCATACAGCCCCCTGTAGAAAGAGCCATACAGCCCCCTGTAGATAGCACCATACAGCCCCCAGTAGATAGAGCCATACAGCCCCCTGTAGATAGAGCCATACAGCCCCCCTCCTGTAGATAGCATGGAAATTCCGGGTCCGTGTCTAGCTTGTTTGTCCGGAAGCTCCATAAAATCTAATGGAGCGCCAGTCATGCATGCGCACAAGTGCTCCATTCATTTCTGTGGAGCTGCCGGACACACAAGCCAGACACAGACCTGGGAAGTCCCATGCTTTCATGAAGCACCCAGTGGTTAGACCCACAGCAATCACACATGTATCCTATGGATAGGGGATACATGTGTTTTGTGGGACAACCCCTTTAATGGCAGAGCAGGGAGATACCTCCCTGCTCTGCCGTATTGTTCAATAGTATCTGTGTCCTTAGGACGCAGATACTATTGAATGTGGCGTCGCTACAGCTGTAGTAGCCATAGTGGCTGCTAGCAGCGCCACCGGGCATGGATGGACCTATGCCGAGGGGTCCTGCAGCAGCCGCTATGGCTGTTACAGCGGTTGTTACGCCACTGTATCTAATATATCTAATATGCTATCTTGTATGATCTAATATCAGAGGAACAATAGCAATAGCGTGAAGTTGTTAATAAATTGAATACTTTATGCAATACTTACCCCTAATAAATAATATATTTACTATAACTATTTGAATTTGAAACATTTTTTATATAGAAAATTTCATACAAACTGTTATACCATGTACTATATATAAAAAATAAAGTGTTTCTCAGTTAAATCAATTATACAAAAGCATATACCCAATAAAATATATATTCCAGACTATAATATGAAGAAAAAATTGGTAGTAGATAAATGCCATAAGGAACTGTATTTAAACCTGGGATTCATTAACACACTCAAAGGCCAATTCAAGTGTTTTTAATGAAATTTTGAGTGTTCAATATTCTAAAAAAAAAAAAAACGAGACCAGTTTTTACCTTGCATGCAGAAGCTTATAGCAGACATCTTCCAACCACATTTATTTACATTGTGGAAAAATATTTATATAGGGAATACTTACACTACCGTTCAAAAGTTTAGGGTCACTTAGAAATTTCCTTATTTTTGAAAGAAAAGCACAGTTTTTTTAAATGAAGATAACATTAAATTAATAAAAAATAACTGTGTTACAAAGCTAATGGATGATTAGAAAACACTTGAAAACCCTTGTGCAATTATGTTAGCACCGCTGTAAACAGTTTTGCTGTTTAGAGGAGCTATAAAACTGACCTTCCTTTGAGCTAGTTGAGAATCTGGAGCATTACATTTGTGGGTTCGATTAAACTCTCAAAATGGCTAGAAAAAGAGAGCTTTCATCTGAAACTCGACAGTCTATTCTTGTTCTTAGAAATGAAGGCTATTCCATACGAGAAATTGCCAAGAAACTGAAGATTTCCTACCACGGTGTGTTCTACTCCCTTCAGAGGACAGCACAAATAGGCTCTAACCAGAGTAGAAAGAGAAGTGGGAGGCCCCGCTGCACAACTGAGCAACAAGACAAGTACATTAGAGTCTCTAGTTTGAGAAATAGACGCCTCACAGGTCCTCCACTGGCAGTTTCATTAAATAGTACCCGCAGAACGCCAGTGTCAACATCTACAGTGAAGAGGCGACTCCGGGATGCCTGACGCCATCTGTCAAGCATAGTGGAGGTAATGTGATGGTCTGGGGTTGCTTTGGTGCTGGTAAAGTGGGAGATTTGTACAAGGTTAAAGGGATTTTGAATAAGGAAGGCTATCACTCCATTTTGCAACGCCATGTCATACCCTGTGGACAGCGCTTGATTGGAGCCAATTTCATCCTACAACAGGACAATGACCCAAAGCACACCTCCAAATTATGCAAGAACTATTTAGGGAAGAAGCAGGCAGCTGTTATTCTATCTGTAATGGAGTGGCCAGCGCAGTCACCAGATCTAAACCCCATAGAGCTGTTGTGGGAGCAGCTTGACCGTATGGTATGCAAGAAGTGTCCATCAAGCCAATCCAACTTGTGGGAGGGGCTTCTGGAAGCATGGGGTGAAATTTCTCCCGATTACCTCAGCAAATTAATAGCTAGAATGCCAAAGGTCTGCAATGCTGTAATTGCTGCAAATGGAGCATTCTTTGACGAAAGCAAAGTTTGAAGGAGAAAATTATTATTTCAAATAAAAATCATTATTTCTAACCTTGTCAATGTCTTGACTATATTTTCTAGTCATTTTGCAACTCATTTGATAAATATACACTACCGTTCAACAGTTTAGGGTCACTTAGAAATTTCCTTATTCTTGAAAGAAAAGCACAGTTTTTTTCAATGAAGATAGCATTAAATTAATCAGAAATACACTCTATACATTGTTAATGTGCTAAATGACTATTCTAGCTGCAAACGTCGGGTTTTTAATGCAATATCTACATAGGTGTATAGAGGCCCACTTCCAGCAACCATCACTCGAGTGTTCTAATGGTACATTGTGTTTGCTAATTGTGTTAGAAGGCTAATGGATGATTAGAAAACACTTGAAAACCCTTGTGCAATTATGTTAGCACCGCTGTAAACAGTTTTGCTGTTTAGAGGAGCTATAAAACTGACCTTCCTTTGAGCTAATTGAGAATCTGGAGCATTACATTTGTGGGTTCGATTAAACTCTCAAAATGGCTAGAAAAAGAGAGCTTTCATGTGAAACTCGACAGTCTATTCTTGTTCTTAGAAATGAAGGCTATTCCATGCGAGAAATTGCCAAGAAACTGAAGATTTCCTACAACGGTGTGTACTACTCCCTTCAGAGGACAGCACAAACAGGCTCTAACCAGAGTAGAAAGAGAAGTGGGAGGCCCCGCTGCACAACTGAGCAACAAGACAAGTACATTAGAGTCTCTAGTTTGAGAAATAGACGCCTCACAGGTCCTCCACTGGCAGCTTCATTAAATAGTACCGGCAGAACGCCAATGTCAACATCTACAGTGAAGAGGCGACTCCGGGATGCTGGCCTTTAGGGCAGAGTGGCAAAGAAAAAGCCATATCTGAGACTGGCTAATAAAAGGAAAAGATTAATATGGGCAAAAGTACACAAATATTGGACAGAGGAAGATTGGAAAAAAGTGTTATCGACAGACGAATCGAAGTTTGAGGTGTTTGGATCACACAGAAGAACATTTGTGAGACACAGAACAACTGAAAAGATGCTGGAAGAGTGCCTGACGCCATCTGTCAAGCATAGTGGAGGTAATGTGATGGTCTGAGGTTGCTTTGGTGCTGGTAAAGTGGGAGATTTCTACAAGGTTAAAGGGATTTTGAATAAGGAAGGCTATCACTCCATTTTGCAACGCCATGTCATACCCTGTGGACAACGCTTGATTGGAGCCAATTTCATCCTACAACAGGACAATGACCCAAAGCACACCTCCAAATTATGCAAGGACTATTTAGGGAAGAAGCAGGCAGCTGTTATTCTATCTGTAATGGAGTGGCCAGCGCAGTCACCAGATCTAAACCCCATAGAGCTGTTGTGGGAGCAGCTTGACCGTATGGTATGCAAGAAGTGTCCATCAAGTCAATCCAACTTGTGGGAGGGGCTTCTGGAAGCATGGGGTGAAATTTCTCCCGATTACCTCAGCAAATTAACAGCTAGAATGCCAAAGGTCTGCAATGCTGTAATTGCTGCAAATGGAGCATTCTTTGACGAAAGCAAAGTTTGAAGGAGAAAATTATTATTTCAAATAAAAATCATTATTTCTAACCTTGTCAATGTCTTGACTATATTTCCTAGTCATTTTGCAACTCATTTGATAAATGTAAGCGTGACTTTTCATGGAAAACACAAAATTGTCTGGGTGACCCCAAACTTTTGAACGGTAGTGTAAGTGTGAGTTTTCATGGAAAACACAAAATTGTCTGGGTGACCCCAAACTTTTGAATGGTAGTATATAGTATAACATTGAAGGAACTTTTTAAGGGACAGAACTATCTGTTTTACCTGGTACAACCAGTGGTGTAACTAGAATTAATAGGTCCTCATAGCAAAATGAGATGGGCCCCCACAACCTAGTGACAGGAAACTAAAATAGCAGCATAAGTACCAAAAATTAAAGGTTTGGATAATAGTGCCTATATCAGAGAACCCACATAATAGTGTGAGATAGCAGAAAGCCACCAACTTGCTAAACCACTAAAACCACTAAAAGGAACAATGTTCTAGCACCTGTTTGTACCCGCTCAACTTCTGGGCCCCATAGCAACTGCTATGGCTGCTATGACTATAGTTACGCTCAAAATGGTACAACCCCTTTTTATATGCACTATTAGGGCACATGGACATCATAGAAGGGGGATCTGCCGTTATTAGAAAGTGCAGAATGTAGCTGGACAGAGCAACTCCTGCTCTCTAGAATGTGATGACGAAGTGTTATATGATCGCCCATTCACTTCAATAGGTAATGAATAATGTGGTGATCAGCTGATTGCCGGAAGGCCTTCCTTTTGATGAGAGATAAGTAGATGGAATGTTTTTCCCCTATGACCAAAGAGTACAAATCGTGCAGAACTGGAAATAAAAATACATTTGTAATTTGCATATAGTGAAAAATCGAGAACCCCTTCAACTGTTTCAGAGATCTATGTAAAAATTGTGGAAATATTTTTTAATTATTTTTTAGTTATTTTCTTAGGAAGAGACATAAATGTGGTCATATAATTGGCAATACAGCTAAACATCCAAAATACACCAATCAGCCATAAAATAAAAACCACTGACAAGTGAAGTGAATAATATTCATGATCTTGCTACAATGGTGCCTGTCAAGGGGTGGGATATATTAGGCAACAAGTTAACAGTCAAGTTGAAGTTGATGTGTTGGAAGTCCGAAATATGGGCATGTGTAAGGATCTGAGCAGCTTTGAAAAGGACCAAATTCTAACAGGACCAAATTGCTAGACAACTGGGTCAGAGCATTTCCAAAACGGAAGGACCTGTGGATTGTTCCAGGTATGCAATGGTTACAACCTACCAAAAGTGGTGTAAGGAGGGACAACCGGTTAACTGGATAGGGTCATTGGCACCCAAGTCTCAATGATTCGCGTGGAGAGCATAGGCCAGCCTGTCTTGTCCGCTTCCACAGAAGTACTACTCTAGAAGAAATTGCTGAAAACGTTATGGCTGGCTATAATAGAAATAGCTCCAGGATACACTATGGAAAGAAAGCAAGCCAGTAGAGGCAGTGTGATGTTCTGGACATTGTTCTGCTGGGAATCCTTGGGTACTGCCATTCGCGTGGATGTTACCTTGACATGTACTACCTACAGAAATGGCCAAAAGTTTTGAGATTGACACAAATTTTGGTTTTTACAAAGTTTGCTGCTTCAGTTTTTATTGTGGTAATTTGCATTAACTCTAGATTGTTATGAAGAGTTATCAGATGAATTGCAATTAAGTGCAACGTCATTACTTGCCATGAAAATTAACTTATTCACAGAACCCTATTTCCACTGCATTTCAGCCATGCCTCAAAATGACCTGCTGACATCATTTCAGTGATCTTCTCCTTAGCTCAGGAGAAAGTGTTAACAAAGACAAGTCAGCTGATGTCACTCTGTCATGCTGATTTAATTATAAGAGCAGACTGGTTGCTTTAAAAGGGGGTTGGTGCTTGAAATCATTGTCTTCTTCTGTTAACCATGGTTACCTTTAAGGAAACATGTGCAGTCATCATTTCTTGCATCAAAAGGGCTTCACAGGCAAGGACATTGCTGCTTGTAAGATTGTCCCTAAATCAACCATTTATAGGATCATCAAGAACTTCAAGAAGAGAGGTTTAATTGCTGTGAAGAAGGCTTCAGGGTGCCCAAGATAGTCCAGCAAGTGTCCAGCAAGTGCCAGGACATTCTCCTAAAGAGGATTCAGCTAGGGGTTCAGTTCAACACCAGTGCAGAGCTTGCTCAGGAATGGCAGCAGGCAGTTGTCAGTGCATCTGCACGCACAGTGAGGCAAAGGCTTTTGGAGACTAGCCTGATGTCAAGAAGGCCAGCAAGAAAGCCTCTTCTATCCAAGAAAAACTTTAAGGACAGACTAACATTTTGCAGAAAGTACAGGGATTGGACTGCAGATGACTGGGGTAAAGTTATTTTCTCTGATGAAGCCACCATCAGACAGTTTGGGACATCTGGAAGACTGATTGTCCAGAGAAGAAAAGGTGAGCGCTACCATAAGTCGTTTGTCATGCCAACAGTAAAGCATCCTGAGACCATTCATGTGTAGGGTTGCTTTTCATCCAAGGGAGTGGGCTCACTCTTAATTTTGCTTAGGAACACTTCCATGAATAAAGAATGGTATGTAAACATCCTCCAAAGCAACTTCTCTCGACGGCCCAGGAGTAATTTGGTGATGAACAATGCTTTTTCCAGCGTGACTTGGTGAACAAAACATTAAAATTTTGGATCCATGACCATTAAACCCAACCAATCCCTAAGATAACCTTATGGTTATTCCTTAAAAAGCGGGTGAACGAGCAAAAACAAAGAAATTGTGATAAACTTTAAGCATTGATTAGGGAAGAATGGGTTGCCATCAGTCAGGATTTGGCCTAGAAGCTGATATCCAGCATCCAGGGCGAAATACAGAAGTCTTGAAAAAGAAGGGTCAACACTGTCAATATTGATTTTTTTGCAAAAATTTGATGTATTTGTCAATAAAAGTTTAAAAGCTTATGAAATGCTTATAAATGTACTTCAGTAACCATAGAAACATCTGACTAAAAGATCTAGAAACAGTGAAGCAGCAAACATTGTGTAAACCAAAATTTGTGTTAGTCTCAAATCATTTGGCCAGGACTGTACTTAAACATTGTTGCTTACCAAATCCACCTCCATATGGCAAAGGCATTTCCTAATGGCACTTGCCACTTTCAACAGGATAATGCATCCTGCCAAACTGCAAAGATTGTTCAGGAAGGGTTTGAGGAACATGACAAAGCGTTCAAAGTGCTGACTTGGCTTCCAAATTCCCCAGATCTCAATCTGATCGAGCATCTGTGCGATGTGCTGAAAAAATAAGTGTGATCCATAAAGGTCCTATCTCACAACTTACACGTCTTAAAGGCTTCTAATTTTTTGGTGTCAGATACCACAGGACACCTTCTGAGGTCTTGTGAAATCAATGCCTCGACAGGTTGGAGCCGTTTTGGTGGCATGAGGGGGACCTTCACAATATTACAGTCTTAATGTTATAGCTCATCGTTGTATATTCACTGTGCAAATTATAAATTTTTGTCATTGCTAAATTAACTATTCATTTGGAGCCAAAAATCTATTTTCACCACAACTGTAAATAACTCAGTAGGGATTTAACCATGATTTGATTGCTGAATATCTCTTAAAACAAAGAATCTAATAGGAAAAATGAAACTGTAATTAATGAAATGTAATTAAAGAGTAACTTCACTGTCACAAAACTTTGGTATGTCATAGAGACCTATCAGAAGTATTGATCGGTGGGGGTCCGGGTGCTGTCACGCTCCTCTTTAGACTGAAGACAGGCTCACATAGAACATCTATGAGTCCATCATTAGACTACCGAGGCACACCAATCACACTTGAAGGTGCAGAGCACTAATCTGAGCGCCTCTGCACCTTCGTTTCAGCACTCAGACACCCACCGATCAAAAGTCCTGATATGTCTCTGACATATCAAAAGTTTTGGGAAAGTGCATTTAAAATTGGAAATTTGTGTTTCAACGAGTCGCAAAAGCAGATATTGTGGAAATTCATTAAAGGGAATAAAATAAAGCCATATACTATTTTAATTATTGGTGTTTTTTTTTATATTTATCATTTTGTTCAATAAAAACGCAATTTACACTTCCACTTTGCTTATTTAATCACAAAACAATTAAGGTCATGGTTAAAATGAACACATATTTAGGGCACTTTAAAGTAAATGCAATCCAGATTTCATATTTTTCCCTACTTTGCATTAATGAGGCTTTTTCAAGAATATATATATGCAATAATATAACAAATTAAGTTATAAATGCAGAGATATGCTTCAAGTCACTCTCCAAATCTGCATAAGGATGCATAATAATCACATAACTACAATATTACAATATTAAAAAATACCTTACAATTAAATTATCATGGGGAAATAATCATAATGTTATTGGAAACTCAATTATTGTGGCAACCCTTGTCAGGAAATTAGCAGGCTATGGCAATGGCAAGTCAGACCTGAATTCATCAAATATATATTATCACAATATTACATGTTCACTTCGATTCCATGCAAAGACAAACATCCTCACTCACTGGTATCTGTTCAATGCATTTGTATTATTCATGAACAACTCTGTGATCTATTATACATACAAAACTGATTGTACACAGTTTGCCGCGGGCTACTATGCAGAGACACAGAATTAATTTTATTATATACACATGCATGATAATTGTGTAGGATTCTGTGAAATATCAAACCTTGTCCCCTTGCAACATTATTTTACTTTAGATCAACAGGCAAGTTTTCCTATCAAGAACAGCCTTTAGTTTTATTGAGGGCCTTGTAAATACATTTTACTGACATACTGTACTTAAAATAGTGTAAATGCACATCACATATCACATTCATCATCTGTGCAGTGAAAAGAATATGCACGTTAACAAAAAAAATCTAACAATAACAAAATGTCTAGATTTAATTCGTAATTCATTTACTGAAGTGGTTCATTTTTGTATTTAATGTTGTATCTCCTATTGCTGCATGAACAATCATAGGTGTTTTGCCTGGATAATAATAAACTATGGTTCTGTCTACTGACCCAGAGGGGTTAAAGCAGTATTTCAGGATATTTCTGTTCTACTTCAGAACCATTGAGTCCAGGTTTTGATATTTAGATAACCTATATTATACCTCCATGAGTAAAAGGCGTGGAATTCAGAGAATCTATACAATACCCACCAAAAAGATTGCAGGAATAACCATAGAACAATATGTATATAAAAATACAAAAATGCTTTTTATAAATACATAGTACATAAATGATTGACAAAAATAAAAATGGGAGAAAAACTACTAATGGGGCCACATAGGTGAAAAAGGGCCCGAAGATACAGAGAACAAGCAGGAAACCACTTAGAATAAGAATAAGCAGATGAACACAGCACTCCAATATACCTATATATTGGGCCATGTGCTCGTTACCAGAGGATGAATCAGTTCCCCAACTTGAATATAAAACGATCATAGAACAAAATAACGGCACCAGGACTTTGTGCCGTTATTTTGTTCTATGGGCGCTTTATAAATATATATATATATTTACATTTACCCGGTAGGTAGATATATATATATATATATACATATATATATATATATATATATATATATGTCTACCGGGTAATGACGCAGACAATAATGGTTATAACATGTCTGTGACTTATACCTCATGAGACATGATCAGCAGGTATACCCGAATATAAATAGTAATAATGCCCAAAGGCCACTTAGACTAAGATCAGCCATAATACCTGACACCAAGACAAAAAAATGTGAATCGATAATATGTAACACACTATAACGTTGCATTTTTTATTTATATTTGGGTATACCTGCTGATCAGGTCTTATCAGGTATGAGTCATAGACATGTTATAACTGGTATTGTCTGGGTCATTACCCTGTCTTTATATATATATATATATATATATATATATATATATATATATATATATATATATAGCAGAAAAAGAAATGGCGTCAGCACACTGTGAACACTAATGCCACCTACGCCACTAAATATAAATAAATATGCATTACTGCTAAATCTACTTACAAATAGGGAGGTTCTTAGTGCACATTTTGATCAAAAAGTGTTTGCCCACCTGCCACTACAAGGCGACCTCCGTAAGGTGGGGACCTAGTCTGTACATACACCCAGATAATATGTAACACACTATAACGGTAGCCCTGTTGTAGTGTGTTACATATTATTGATTTGCATTTTTTATTTATATTTTATTTATATTTATATATATATATATATATATATATATATACACTACCGTTCAAAAGTTTGGGGTCACCCAGACAATTTTGTGTTTTCCATGAAAACTCACACTTATATTTATCAAATGAGTTGCAATATGACTAGAAAATATAGTCAAGACATTGACAAGGTTAGAAATAATGATTTTTATTTCAAATAATAATTTTCTCCTTCAAACTTTGCTTTCGGCAAAGAATGCTCCATTTGCAGCAATTACAGCATTGCAGACCTTTGGCAATCTAGCTGTTAATTTGCTGAGGTAATCGGGAGAAATTTCACCCCATGCTTCCAGAAGCCCCTCCCACAAGTTGGATTGGCTTGATGGGCACTTCTTGCGTACCATACGGTCAAGCTGCTCCCACAACAGCTCTATGGGATTGAGATCTTGTGACTGAGCTGGCCACTCCATTACAGATAGAATACCAGCTGCCTGCTTCTTCCCTAAATAGTTCTTGCATAATTTGGAGGTGTGCTTTGGGTCATTGTCCTGTTGTAGGATGAAATTGGCTCCAATCAAGCGCTGTCCACAGGGTATGGCATGGTGTTGCAAAATGGAGTGATAGCCTTCCTTATTCAAAATCCCTTTTACCTTGTACAAATCTCCCACTTTATCAGCACCAAAGCAACCCCAGACCATCACATTACCTCCACCATGCTTGACAGATGGCGTCAGGCACTCTTACAGCATCTTTTCAGTTGTTCTGCATCTCACAAATGTTCTTCTGTGTGATCCAAACACCTCAAACTTCGATTCGTCTGTCCATAACACTTTTTTCCAATCTTCCTCTGTCCAATGTCTGTGTGCTTTTGCCCATATTAATCTTTTCCTTTTTATTAGCCAGTCTCAGATATGGCTTTTCTTTGCCACTCTGCCCTGAAGGCCAGCATCCCGGAGTCGCCTCTTCACTGTAGACGTTGACACTGGCGTTTTGCGGGTAGTATTTAATGAAGCAGCCAGTTGAGGACCTGTGAGGCGTCTATTTCTCAAACTAGAGACTCTAATGTACTTGTCTTGTTGCTCAGTTGTGCAGCGGGGCCTCCCACTTCTCTTTCTACTCTGGTTAGAGCCTGTTTGTGCTGTCCTCTAAGAACAAGAATAGACTGTTGAGTCTCACATGAAAGCTTTCTTTTTCTAGCCATTTTGAGAGTTTAATCGAACCCACAAATGTAATGCTCCAGATTCTCAACTAGCTCAAAGGAAGGTCAGTTTTATAGCCCCTCTAAACAGCAAAACAGTTTACAGCGGTGCTAACATAATTGCACAAGGGTTTTCAAGTGTTTTCTAATCATCCATTAGCCTTCTAACACAGTTAGCAAACACAATGTACCATTAGAACACTGGAGTGATGGTTGCTGGAAATGGGCCTCTATACACCTATGTAGATATTGCATTAAAAAACAGATGTTTGCAGCTAGAATAGTCATTTAGCACATTAACAATGTATAGAGTGTATTTCTGATTAATTTAATGTTATCTTCATTGAAAAAAAACTGTGCTTTTCTGGCAAAAATAAGGAAATTTCTAAGTGACCCTAAACTTTTGAACGGTAGTGTATATATATAGTTCTGATTGGTTCCCTGTATCTTCTGGCCCTTTTTCATCTATCATCTATCTTTAACCCATTTTTATTTTTGTCATTTATTTATGTATTATGTATTAATAAAAAGCTTTTCAGGTTTTAATGTTTAACAATGAAAGCAAATGATAAATTCATTGTCTTAAAAGCCAAATATATAGCCCTTTATACTACTGTCACTGAAATATGAAGTTGGCCATGTGATGGTCTATTGCTTCTTCTCTTTAACTAACATTGACTCTCTGAAGTTTATTGACAGTCAAATACATGTCATAATAGCCCAAAGCTTTAATCTTGGCTTGTGACAATGCGGGTCCGCGATATCCAACATAAATCCATTGAAACATCTGTAGAATGTTCCAAACTCTCATGTTGGTTTTAGCAATCACAATAACAAGGATTAGTTGTTCTACTCATTTTGTAGATTGGTAAATGTTCTTTAGGCCTGATTTACACGAGCGTGTGCGTTTTGCGCACGCAAAAAACGCTGCGTTTTGCCCGCGTTTGTCCTGCGTATGCACCGCGTATACGCAGCGTTGGTGTGTTTTAAACGCGCGCACGCCTAGCGTTTGTATCGCGTGTAAAAAACGCAGAGGGGATTAGTGGGACGGCCGCCTACAAATAGGCCAGCTGGCCCAACCCCTGCTTGCTGGTAGAAGTCTGTTTCGAACCATATTTCCGCCTCTGCAGAAACCACAGTGTGTGTTTTTCCCTTCACGTTGGAATCGCCTTGACACCCAACTATTATGGCTTCGCCAGCGCTGGCGTGTGTGCTTCTTCTCTGGATGATCTCACATCGGTTTGGCGAGCGCCGACACATGCTGCAGCACCAGACGCCTGGAAGAAGTCGCATTTGGGTTCATCCACTTGTGGCCCAACGTACAATAAAAGGCCATTTCCATACCCTGTATGAGGACTTACGCCGGCATCCAGACAAATTTCGAGCCTTCTGCCGCATGTCTGTGGCCACATTTGACCTTCTGCTTGAGCAAACTCGCTCTGGTCTCACCTACCAGAATACCAACATGAGACGCTGCATTTCGGCCGAGGAACGGCTGCTTGTGACCTTGAGGTATGTGTGAAGCTGCTAGAACTTAGTCCATGCCGCTGTCTGCTTCACCAGCCCCCCACTAACATGTGTTCTGCCTTTCTTTTTCTTTCTCGTTCTTTTCTAGATTTCTGGCCACAGGCAATAGTTATCATTCAATGCATTTTGAATTTCTTTTGGGAGTCACCACCATTTCCTTAATTGTCATATCCACCTGTGTCGTGTTGTGGCAGAGGTTAAAGAGCACGGTCATGCCTCAGCCCACGACAGAACAGTGGCTAAGTATTTCAGAGGGATTTCTTAGAGCTACTGAATTTCCAAATTGCATTGGTGCCCTTGACGGCAAACACATTCGTGTGAGAAAGCCCCCACGCAGTGGCTCGCAATACTATAACTACAAGCAGCATTTTTCTATGGTATTGTTAGCCTTGGCGGACACTCATTATTGTTTCACTATTGTTGACATTGGCTCGTATGGAAGCTCGGCAGATGCACGCATATTGCGTACATCAAGAATGGGGAAGCGACTCGTGAATAGGCGACTGGCGGTGCCAGAACCCTCCATCCTCCCGGGCTCCAGCGGGCCCCCAATCCCGTATGTAATCGTGGCGGATGAGGGGTTTGCACTCACAAGGCAAGTCATGCGTCCCTTTGCAAGAAGGGGCTTGGATGACCGTCGGCGCATGTTCAATCTCTGCCTGGGCCGAGCTCGGCGATCTGTGGAATGTGCCTTTGGCATTATGTCGAACAGGTGGCGTGTCTTTCTGTCAACAATGCAATTGTCCATGCAGAATGTCACACGTGTTATACAAGCGGGTGTAGTTCTGCATAACTTCTGCCGCATTAATGATGCTAACTTTGATGCGGAATATATCCTAACACATGCAGGCACCACTGACAATGTCCCGGTGATTCCTCTCGCCCGATCTGTCTCCTCCGGCCTTCGAGTGCGTGATACTTTGGCGGCATATTTTGAGTGCCCATCTGGACCAGCACCGTGAGGGGCTGATGACCTTTGAAGGGGTGTATGTTGTTTGGCGGCTTCCCTACCCACGTCACATGTGACCATTTTTTCATTTTGGGGTTTGTGTTGGGTTAGGGACTCGCAAAACATGAGGACCCTTGACGCGGGTTGCGAGCTTACATCTCTCGGGTTTGAGCAGGACTTTAGACAGTTGCCGACTTACTTTCCCCAGATATCCTGTTGTGCCGACTACAGTTAGGAAAGTCCAATTGCAAGTGTACTTAGTTTGCTTCGGGGCCCATGGCAGGACCTAAACTTTGCCATCGCTTGCAAGCCATGTCAAACCCCGAGAGATTAACTAAAACCTCATATCACGTGGGCATGCATTGACCCAAAAGGCCAGAAGTGTGTGAGAGTGTAGGCAAAGGAAATGTGTTGCAAACCTTGAGTTGTGTGGTATAAATGAATAACAACGCGAATTCAAACCATTAACCATGAAACAGTTTATTTATGTCTTAGGACCAAACACAAACTTTTAGTAGCAAAGCATAGACACCAACATGGTGTAAAGTAATCTAAATCAAAAACATGAGCCCACAACAAACGTGGCCATGCCTGCACCACACATAACTGTGGCGTCCAAATCTATTGGCACCAACACACTCAGAGGTGTTGATATTGTTGTCCTGGGGAGGCATACGCCTGCATTTCAGCACCACTATGCTGGACTTGGAGCTGGGTAGGTTGTTCCTCGCCAGCATAGTGGTGCTGATGTTGTGGGTGCAATGTTGGCCCTGCGAAGTGGGGAGCCATAGGGCGCATGTACGGATGCGGCCGGCCCATCTGGGGGACAGGGTGGAATTGGGCAGGCACCTGGGGCATGGATGGCGGCATGTATGCACTGCGCCATTGCTCTATCGCCGTGAAACAGATGTTTGGATTGTGGGGCGGTCTGCAAGCGTCGATCAATGTGACTATCGACGCCTGCAGACGGCCCATACGATCCATGGGCACCAGGCGTAGGAGGGGGACTATGCTGCGGCCGAAGGCATCATTCCCATCCTCTTCTGCGGCTCGCCTAAGATAGTCGAGGACCCGAGTATCGACCTGGGCAGCTGTGGAGGGCTGTGGTGCACGAACACGGCGACTGCGGGCACGCACGGGGCGCTCCTGTGCTGGAGAGGCGACGGGCCCTGCAGACTGGCCAGGTGCGGGCTCCTGGGGTGTCGGCTCGGGGCTGGGCGGCAGGACATTGGGAGCAGGAGGTTCGCGCAGAGACTCCCCCACGTCAGTCTCCTCTGCGGTGTCCTCCAAATTGTCGGTGGTTCTACAAGGAGAAAAAAACGTAAGAATACAATATAGAACATTGCCCACACCAACACGTTGGCAAACAGGACATTGCCAAACACACATTAGACACATGCAAAGGCATAAACTCTTACGTGCGCATATCCATGATGTCCTTCAAGAACATGAGCTGCTTGGTGTAAATGTATGGTAGTTTGCGAGATGCCCCATCTCCGCTGCGACCCTTGTCACCCATCTCTCGCCTAAATTGATCACGGCAGCTCCGCCACCGTGTCTTGATATCTTGGACTGTTGGATGTAACAAAAACATAACACGCCATCAGAACTATCACCTCTCACTTCTAAATGAAGGGCCCTGCAGTGGCAATGACGTGGGACACGGGGATGCACCTGCTCCACCTAAGTTTCTCGTGCTAATGAGCGGACTACACATACAGGGCCCCAGGTCTTCTATAGGGATGACAGGCATTGACAGAAAATGCGTGGTACTCACCCAACCGAGTGCGGTCCCGGGTTCGGCCAGTCTCCCACTCTTGCTCAAACAGGTTCTGGGCGACCAACTCCCATGCGTCCTCCTTTACCGTCCTGTTGTGGTACTCCTCTGATCGGGTGTCCCATATTGCAGGATGGTCCTGGACAAACAGGATGAGGCGCTCGACATCCATCCCGCGCGGCATGGCAGTAGAATCGATGACACGCTGAAAGCAACCTTGACAGAGTCTCCAGGCACTGGCTAGGCTTGCCCCCTCGCACTGGAAACGCAGGCACTTCCTGGTTTGGGTTTGCTTTGTGTAGCTTTATAGACTCTTTTGCATGGACATAACAACTCTTGCATGATTTTCGCGCATGCAACGCAGGAGCGTCCGTGTGTCATGCGTTGTTTGCACGCACCCATTGACTTCAATGGGTGCGTGTTGCGTGAAAAACGCACGATTATAGAACATGTCGTGAGTTTTACGCAACGCACTCACGCTGCGCAAAATTCACGCATCGTCTAAACTGCCTCATAGAGTAATATAGGTGCGTACGACACACGTGAAAAGCACGCGCGTCGCACGCGCGTATATTACGCTCGTGTAAATGAGGCCTTAGCCTGTAATTGACAATCTCATCATTGCCCCAACATTGATCATGTGTTATAAGGACAAATGCATAGCTAGGAAGTCATTCTTTGCTTTTTTTGTATTTTGTTTGTATCAGAAATAAGGAAGATTTGTAATTCTACGTTATAGGTTGCATGATTATATAATAGGTTAGATTCAGTCAAACAATTACTATTGTCTTAAAAATTAGTTGATCAAAATTAATTTTTTTAAAGAGGCTCTGTCACCAGATTTTGCAGCCCCTATCTGCTATTGCAGCAGATCGGCGCTGCAATGTAGATTACAGTAACGTTTTTATTTTTAAAAAACGAGCATTTTTGGCCAAGTTATGACCATTTTTGTAGTTATGCAAATGAGGCTTGCAAAAGTCCAAGTGGGTGTGTTTAAAAGTAAAAGTCCAAGTGGGCGTGTATTATGTGCGTACATCGGGGCGTTTTTAATACTTTTACTAGCTGGGCGTTCTGATGAGAAGTATCATCCACTTCTCTTCAGAACGCCCAGCTTCTGGCAGTGCAGATCTGTGACGTCACTCACAGGTCCTGCATCGTGTTGGACACATCGGCACCAGAGGCTTCAGTTGATTCTGCAGCAGCCTCGGCGTTAGCAGGTAAGTCAATGTAGCTACTTACCTGCAAACGTTGATGCTGCTGCAGAATCAACTGTAGCCTCTGGTGCCGGTGTCCTCGCTCGTCTGACACGATGCAGGACCTGTGAGTGATGTCACAGCAGTGATCAGGCAGAAGCTGGGCGTTCTGAAGAGAAGTGGATGATACTTCTCGTCAGAAAGCCCAGCTAGTAAAAGTATTAAAAACGCCCCGATGTACGCACATAATACACGCCCACTTGGACTTTTACTTTTAAACACACCCACTTGGACTTTTGCAAGCCTCATTTGAATACCTACAAAAATGGTCATAACTTGGCCAAAAATGCTCGTTTTTTAAAAATAAAAACGTTACTGTAATCTACATTGCAGCGCCTATCTGCTGCAATAGCAGATAGGGGTTGCAAAATCTGGTGACAGAGCCTCTTTAACCCCTTAATGACTACCATATAGTGTTTTTACGGTGACTGTTCAGGGTAAATCCTCTTAAGCGCAGCCTCTTCATGGCGCCACTTCAGAAGATGTTTCCCCATGTACTCCAAAATGGTAGCAAGTCACCGCGCAAAAAAAACCTCTCATACAGCTATGTCAGCAGAAATATAAAAAAGTTATGGCTCATAAAATATGGCAACACAAAAACAAATAATTTTTTCAAAAAAGCTGAATAAAGTCATTATGTTGTTTATACCACACAGTAACCTATGTAAATTTAAGACGCAAAAAAGAATGGCAAAATGTCAGGGTTTTTTCCAATTACCCCACCAAAAAAGTTAATAAAGTTAATCAATAATTTATATTTACCCCAAAATGGTGCTATTAAAAAATAAATTTTGTCCAGCAAAAAACAAGTTCTTATACAGCTATGTCGACGCAAAAATAAAAAAGTAAAAAATTGCTTGGTCATTAAGGTTTAAAATACCTTCGGTATTAAGTGGTTAATCAACAATTATTATGCTGTCCAACAATATTTACATTACACAAGAACTTAAAAGATTAGTAAAAGTTGACTATTCATTTGTTCAGGAAAGTTATGCATCTGAATCTTCCCGTTAGGCAGGGTTTCTCACACAGTATCATAATTGTAAGGCCCTGTTCTGACGGCGTGTATTTGATGTGTATTTTGGCATGTTTTACGCATCGAAATATGCGTCAGAAAACACTTGATTAAGCTTCCCATTCCAATCAATAGGAAAGTGCGCAGTTAGTACAAACAATGCTTTTTTTTTTGCCCAAGCGTAATTTAAAAAAATGTGTAGTATAAAAAAAGCGTCAAACCAATTCTTGACGCGTAAAATGCGCCGAAATTGCGCCGAATGTTCCCATAGTTAATGGGAGTCCTAATCGAGCACCAAAGAGCGAGCATAAAGTGCACACAAAACACGTAAAAAACGGCTGTATTTTAAAAATCGCTTCACAAGAAACGTTAGCGTATTTGACACGCTTTCACGTCGGGTTTTTTTAGCGCCGTGCGAACAAGTAGACTATGATTTGATTAATGAACAAACACTAAAATGACTATTGTAACCTAGCCCTTCAAGCTGAACACATAATAATTGTTTAAAATATAATAAGCTTTAGTCTTAACTATAAGGTTGTGAACAGTGGCGTACAGAGATGGGAGGGGGCCCCATAGCACAGTTCAAAATGGGCCACTCATTGTGGTGTTTGTTTCTCCATTCAAACTCTTCCAATGAGCCATGGGCCAATTCACCACACTCTTGTCTGTTAACAATGCAGTTCCTGCAAAAGGGAGTCCTACACATGTTCTCGTCATCTTTTAGCAAAAGAGATGGGACCTACCAGAGCATGGTATTCTCTTTCCAAGGGGTAAATGGCAGCCACATGGTCTGCCTCTAATGTGCATATAACTATGGTTGTCAATATCAGAACATTCACAGTGATACAAAGAATACTACAATTCACTCTATGCCTTCAAAGAAATTAAAGGATGAATCCACCTAAAAACCATCTTTGGACATGTCAAACGCAAAAGATGATACTGTTGGGAGGTAGCTGTGGCGATCATGAGACGTCTACAGTGCCTTTGGAAATTCTTCAGACCCTTTCAGTTTTTCACATTTTATTATGTTGAGGCCTTGTGCTAAAATAAAAAAATTCAAGTTTTTTTCCAAACATTCTGCACTAAATACCCCATAATGACAAAGTGAAAACAGAATTTTAGAAATGTTTGCAAATTTATTAAAAATTAAAAACTCAGATTTTGCATAGACATAAGTATTTAGACACTTTGCTATTACACTTGAAATTTTATTTCTACAGCTCCATTGGAGTCCACCTGGGGTAAATTCATTTGATTGGACATGATTTGGAAAGACACACCCCTGTCTATATAAGGTCTCACAGCTGTCAATGCATATCAGATCAAAAACCAAGCTATGAAGAGGAAAGATCTGCCTGTAGAGCTCAGAGACTGGAGGGAGGCACAGATCTGGAGAAGGGTACAAAAAAATTTCGGCTGGCCGCCCCACCAAACTAATTAATCAGGTGAGAAGTGCCTTGTTAAGTGTGGTGACCAAGAACTCAATGACCACTCTGGCTGAGCTCCAAAGATCCTGTGTGCAGATGGGAGAAACTTCCAGAAGGTCAACCATCACTGTGCAGCACTCCACCAATATGGGCTTTATGGCAGAGTGGCCAGAAAGAAGCCTCTCCTTCTTAAATGACACATGAAAGGCCGTCTGATGTTTGCAAAAAAGCACCTAAAGGACTCTCAGGCTGTGAGAAACAAGATTCTGTGGTCTGATGAAACCAAGATTGAACTTTTTAGCCTCAATTATAAGCGTCATGTTAATCACCTACCCAATACCATCCCTACAGTGAAGCATGGTGGTAATAGCTGTGTGGGTGTTTTTCAGCAACTGGGACAGGGAGACTGGTCAGGGTTAAAGGAAAGATGAATGGGGCAAAGTACAGAGATATTCTTAATGAAAACCTAATCCAGAGTGCTCTGGAACTGAGACTGGGACGAAGATTCACCTTCCAACAGGACAATGACCCTAATCACACAGCCAAGACAACACAGGATTGGCTTTGGGACAACTCTGTGCATGTCCTTAAATGGCCCAGCCAAAGACTTGAACCCAATCGAACATCTCTGGAGAAACCTGAAAATGGCTGTCCACCGACGGTCCCCATCCAACCTGACAGAGCGTGACAGAATAGCAGGAAATCCCCAAATCCAGGTGTGCAAACCTTGTGGCATCACACCCAAGAAGACTGGAGGCTGTTATCACTGCCAAAGGTGCTTCAACTAAGTACTGAGTAAAGGGTCTGAATACTTATGTCAATGCAATATTTTTGTTTATCCTTTTCAATATATCAGAAAAGTTTACTAACATTCTGTTTTCACTTTGTCATTATGGGGTATTGAGTGAAGAATGATGGGGAAAAACTTGTATTTTTTATTTTATTTTCGCACAAGGCCTCAACATAACAAAATGTGATACAATTGAAAGGGTCTGAAGACTTTCCGAATTCATTGTATAACCCTTTAACTTCTTAGAGATATATATCATTTATTTTAATGGTCCAAGACATGAAAGGAGAATTTGGTACTTTTGCCAAACGACTGGACCAATCTGCACCACATTTGGCACATAAGTAAATCAGGCGCTTTTGAAGGTTTTACACCGGGTTTCAGCTCTTTAGGGCCTACCGTTCTCTACATATTTACAAAAAATTGCAATACAAAGGCAATTAGGGCACCACTGGCTTCCACATAAAGGGTCCTCTGCCATATCACATCAGATGACCCTTATTAGCCAATAGAAGCTTGCAGGTTCTTCATTTTTAGCCTCACTGACATACACATAGTTTTACACCAGGCTCCCATAACAACTCAGTCATTTTTGTTTTACACTGGGTTTACATAACAATCCAGCCATCTTTCTTTACTCGCCGTAAACGTACTGTACCTATACTACACTGTACCTCTACTGGATTTCAGCATTCTCATAAATGTAACCCCTTTCAGACCAGTCATGCCTCCAAAAAGGAACCCTGCACTTGGACGAAAGGCTCCTGCAGCAAATCGCATGGGTGTTGCCCGAGCTGCTGAAACCTCTCAACAGACCCAAGCCTGTCTCCAGGCTAGCAAGATGCGTCACAGCCAAGAGCGAGCAGCTGAATCTCCCCAGCAGACTGAGGCATATCAGTAGGAAACAAAGTTTTTAACCACACACACAAACAACAAATAAATAGACCCGTGAGGTAACTCTGCTAGTATATTATAAATATATAAATTTAAATTGTGAATATATCTATAGATAAAGATATATATATATATATATATATATATATATATATATATATATATATACTGTATATATATATATATATATATATATATATATATACATATTTTGAAATTGTTGAACTATTTTAGTTATGTATTTTGCTATGTAATTTCTTTACGAGATACATACATTTTTATCGTTTACAGCTATTGCCTGGTGAAAGTAATCTGTGGGTTTACAAGTATGTGTATAATAGCTCTTTAAATAAACAACTAAACTATAAAGATTGAGATGAAAAAGACCGAAAAGTACATATGGTATGCAGCAAAGAGAGTAATGCATCAAAGGATTTAATTGCAATTTTAATGCAACTGTAATTTGCACATTAGAGCTTTGTAAGGTGGACCTGCGTTTGTATATGAAACACCTGCCAAGAAGACATTTTACTGAAATCAAATAGTCTTGATAGTAAAATGTGACATTTGGATTAATTTACTGCATTTCAAGTCATTCCCAAAATATGTAAATAGCTTTTACTTTAAATAAAAAATATCTATTCTATTTTTATATATATATATATATATATATATATATATATATATATATATATTACCTGGAAACAAGCATACAAAATACCACTGATAACAACCAGACGTAGAAGAAATGAGTATGTCATTTGGCAGAATTCATTTTGATATTACGTTTTATCTGCGGTTAGATTAGGATGGCAGGTAATAGTATTGTTTTATCATTAAGAGGCCACGTCACCTCTCCTGACATGGGTATTTTAGTAAATAATTGTATTCCTCAAGAAATTTTGGAGCATCTTTTCTTAAAACACTATGTTGTACCATTCCTCTGTTATTCCTTGTAGAAATGTATGAATATATTGACAGCTGGGTGTTACCAGTTGGAGGGGTGTTCATACACAGTCTGACAATGTCTAATCACTGCTGACATAGTGAGACTGTGTAGTGACACACCCCTTTGACAAGAGGAATGGAAACACCCATTTGTCAATTTATTCATAAATTTCTAGGATGAATAATAGAGGAATGGCACAACACAAAGTTCTAAGAAATTATATTCCAGAATGTGTTATTTCATGGAGAATACAAGTATTTACTAAAATAGACATGTCAGGAGAGGTGACAGTATGGAAAGAAAAAAAGAAAATAAATACACTAGCACAAATCTATCAGTTATCCTCATAAATGAGAACCAAATCTAATTATAGGGGTATTCCAGGCATTAACATTTATGGCATATCAAATGCTTCATACCACCAGGTATAAAGAAACATAAAAATGACTTGGGACCTCTGGAATGACAAGGGAAAACGACAAAAGATTTTACTGTTTTAATGTTTTACTGTATTCTGATATATGTAATTTTTTATGCCTACTTTTGCTCTAACACTGCTTGAAATAATTTCCTGAAGTGCGCTCAAGTGGATACAGCACTTCGGTTGTGGCTGAAAATTTTTGAAAATTCAATAAAAAGATATTTCAAAAGAAAAAAAAATTGTTCTGGACCCGATGCCCAAAATTATCCTACTCTTACAGCTAGGTCCAGAATTCTTTTGGACTGTGACACAATCTTCATGATTTGGGCTCTGCATGCCACCACATTGGATTTGAAATGAAACAGCTGAGATGCAATTGAAGTGTAGACTTTCAGGTTTAACTCAAGGGGTTGAACAAAAATATCCTGTGAAACGTTTAGGAATTGCAACCATCTTTCTACGCAGCCTCCTCATTTCAGGGGCTCAAAAGTAATTGGACAAATCAACATTACCAGAAATAAAATGCTTTTTCTTTTTTAATACTTTGTAGAGAATCCTTTGCCGTCAATGACTGTCAGAAGTCTGGAACCCATGGACATCACCAAACGCTGAGTTTCCGCCTTTGTGATGCTTTGCCAGGCCTTTACTGCAGCTGTCTTCAGTTGTTCCTTGTTTGTGGGTCTTTCGGCCTTAAGTTTTGTCTTAAGCAAGTGAAATGCATGCTCGATCGGGTTGAGATCTGGTGATTGACTTGGCCATTGCAGAATATTCCACTTCGTTGCCTTAAAAACCTCCTGGGTTGCTTTCGCAGTATGTTTTGGGTCATTGTCCATCTGTACTGTGAAGCGACGTCCAATCAACTTTGCTGCATTTGGTTGCATCTGAGCAGAAAGTATATCCCTGAACACTTCAGAATTCATCCGGCTGCTTCTGTCTTCAGTCACATCATCAATAAACACTAGTGGCCCAGTGCCTTTGGCAGCCATGCATGTCCATGCCATCACACTGCCTTCACCATGTTTTACAGGGGATGTGGTCTGCTTTGGATCATGAGCCGTTCCAAGCCTTCTCCATAATTTCTTCCTCCCATCATTCTGGTACAGGTTGATCTTAGTTGCATCTGTCCAAATAATACTGTTCCAGAACTGGGCGGCTTCTTTACATGTTGTTTGGCAAGGTCTAATCTGGCCTTTCTATTTTTGATGCTGATTAATCGTTTGCACCCTGTGGT
Organism: Rhinoderma darwinii; assembly: GCF_050947455.1. Classification (NCBI taxonomy): domain Eukaryota; kingdom Metazoa; phylum Chordata; class Amphibia; order Anura; family Rhinodermatidae; genus Rhinoderma; species Rhinoderma darwinii. The sequence goes on along the minus strand of NC_134691.1, from coordinate 152,454,555 downwards.
GAACCCCCTGTATTTGCTCTCATGAAGTCTTCTCTTTATGGTAGACTTAGATACTGATACACCTACTTCCGGGAGAGTGTTCTTCACTTGGGTAGATGTTGTGAAGGAGTTTTTATTCACCATGGAAATGATTCTGCGATCATCCACCACTATTGTCTTCCGTGGATGTCCAGGCCTTTTGGAGATCACGAGATCATCAGTGCGCTTTCTTTTTTTAAGAATGTACCAACCTGTTGATTTGGCCACTATTAACGTTTGTGCTCTTTCTCTGATGGATTTCCTCATTTTTTTCTGCCTAACGATGGTCGGTTTCACTTGCTTTGAGAGCTCCCCTGACCTCATGCTGTGGGTTCACAGCAACAGCTTCCAAATGCAAATGCCACAACTGGAATCAACTCCAGACCTTTTACCTGCTTTATTGATGATGTTTTAACAGGGGAATAGCCCATGAAGCCCATTAAATAGCTTTTGAGATAATTGTCCAATTACCTTTGGTCCCTTAAAAAAGAGGCAGCTACATATTAAAGAGCTGTAATTCCTAAATACTTTCTCAAATTAGTATGTGAATACCCTAAAATTAAAGCTGAGAGTCTGAACTTTGAGCCCATATTGATTATATAACTGTATATTCAATATGTTTCGGTAAACGGCTGAAATGCCAAAACATGTGTCACTGTCCAAATAATTCTGGACCTAACTGTATGTCAGCTAATAATAAACACTTATATTTTGTAAGATCGGTTTACCAACTTACCTTTGCTGTTTATTAAATGGTGTAAAAAAAAACATTGTTGATAGATTTTTTTCACTATTTTTGAAAATGTGCCACTTAACATAAATAATATAAAAATGCAAATGCACCTCAAAATGTCACTCAAAAAATACAAGGTGTCATACAGCTACGTAAATAAAATATAAAATATAGAAACAAGTGCTGAAAAGACAAAATTTATGTGGTTCTTAAATTTAATAATAGCCTTTTTGGAGCCGTCCTTATTGAGGTTAAATATATAAATGAGACAGGACTGCTAAACAAAAACAGCTTAATAAGTATTATAATGTACATTGCATTTATTCAACAACAAAAAAATAATTTTCACTTAATCATGCGCCTAAGAAATCTAAATAGCTGCAGTAAGAGGTCACGTAGCTTAATACAATTAACTGTAAATATGACTCATCATGTCTTTTCCCATAAGCATATCATAACATTACATACTCCACCCAACAACCAGTACTTCATGCGTGACTGTGTCATGAGGAAAAGGATCACCATCAAGAAAAGCTACAACACCAGGATTTCTCTTACAACATCATTAGGCTTTGCATTTGTCAAGAAAAGATGTAACTTTTTGTGTAAAGGTAAAGCTTGTGTCCTTTCAGAGCTTTCCAATCAATATTAAATTGCAGATAATGAAAAAGCAAAAATGACAAAACATATCATAAATGTCAGTTATTATCTTCACAGCTTAGTTCTATATTATTTTAGGCATATTTATATGCATTACTTATATGCTTTCTCTAAAACATAATAAAGAGCAGAGATAGGCAATGAATAGCAGAGGAGAATGTTATTTTTTTTTAAATGGCAATGTATAAAGCATGTATCCCACAGTAACTTGCCATTTATGGGACCATCATAGAAAGATGCTCTACAAGCGTAATCGAAAGTACTGAAGTCGGTCATTTTTTTCTGATTTCAAAAAAGGACTACACCTTAGGTCGGGTAATCTGTATAATTTTTATTTTTTTTGTCGTACAAGTGATACATAAACTGTATTGTGTAATTTAATACTTTAATGAGACTCCAAAAAAAAACAAAACGTTTTAAAGGACATAAAGTTAATTTTTTGTTATAGTGCAAAGTGGTGTGATTTACTACAGACGGTCATACACAACCAATTGACACATTCTACAGGGTCTTGGAAAGTAAAAAAAATAATAAAAAAATGGCCTTTATTTTCGGCATTTCTTTTGTTGTATGCTTTTTTCACGCACCCATAAACTGTTATGGGCGAGACTGGTGTGCAAACATGGACCAGAATAGAAAGTGCTATGAGTGTCTCGCAACGAACACATGCTCTCTGAAAGAAAACGAATGTGTGAATCGGCCTAATGAATTGAATGAGTCAGTGTGCGGTCCGTGGTTAAAACGGACAGCACACAGGCAAAAACATTTGTGTGACCAAGGCCTTACTGTAATTAATTTCAATAAATTGTAGTGATTATTAACAAAGAATAAAACATAAATGTTAAAAACATACATAAATAAAACATAACTTTTTAAATACAATAAAATATTAGAACTATTTGAGCCATAAATTGTCTTTAGAATTAAATTGTTCTGAGAGTCTTTCTTCACTTCAATTTTGATTTGCATTTTTCCCTATACAGACATCTGAGAATCCATCCCCTGTCTCACCCTATGGGTGTCAGGATTTTACTGCATATTTAATTTATTGTTACCACATTTTGATGAGTACCGTCCTGAATTTTATTGAACTGTTGGACCAATTTTACCTTGCATACATTGACATTCCAATGATGATATTTTAACTGTTATTTTAGATAGAAATATGTGAATGTCCTTTGGAAACTGATGCTGCATTTAGAAGAATGATGTCTTAACAATGCACTGTTAATTTCTTCTAGGTGTACTGTAAACTGTTTTTTGTAATTTATTGTATGTCATTTATGTAATTTATTGTATGTCATTTATGTAATTTATTGTATGTACATGTAAACTTTTCCTGAACTAAAAAAAATAAAAATAAGGTAATGGCGGTATTATACTAATTGTGCTATGGTCATACATTTTTCCAGTTTACTCCTGCATTCCAAAATAATACTTAATTGGCTTATGCCATGTTTACATGCTGGACGTATCCATAGACTTTTATGGACTGGCTATTTTCTAAATGTGTAGGCATATCTTTTTTAACTGTATTGGAAATCCTAGTCAACTGCACTCTTCACTACAAGGGCATTCCACGAAAAAGTATACTGCGCGGTATATGTTTATTTGTACTATTGGGGTCAATAGGCTATATGTCTGGCATATACATCGGGAAATTTTCCAAGCATATAGGCCAGGTGTACATATTGAACGTTATGTGAACAGAGCCTTACTATAATAGTTTACTGATATAGTTCAATTGATTGCAGGAAGATAATAAAGAATTTGAACATCACCATGTTTGTTGTGCCAGTAAATGAGTTAGGGGCTCCATTCCAAAATATGCTATATGCCACCTGATTGCATGTTATATTCATGTACCAGATTCCTAAACTTTACCCAGAAATACCTTGTAGATTTAGAACAAAATGCTGTTTTCCATTTGAATATACAGAACTAATATCACCAATACGGTACTGCTTTACTAAGCTGGAGGGAAATATGGTGTTCTGTATTCGTAGTAATTATAACACTATCTGGAAATGTTTTTCAGATGAACAATATATAATCAAAAACCAATTTAGTTAAAGCACATAATATATTTTACATGCTATATTTTATTTTCCTTCAGACCATTTTGGGATGAAGATCAAAGAAGTTATTTTGCTTTTTGCACGTGTGTAGAAAGGTAGGCTAATAGTTCCCAACAGTGTTTGCAAATTCCTCCATATTGTATAGTCATGTTTGTAAACCAGTAATGGCACTGGTGCCTTGAAGTCAGAGGGGGAAAAAAAATAATAAGAACACGAAATTGCCTCCCATTCCATGACGAGTATGCTCGTCATGAGTAGCAGACAGTGGAAGTCACAACGAACATACTTGTCATGTTGATCGTGTGGACACTGATACTGTGTTTGTGCTGTCATGTGCAGGACAATGGCTGTAACACACAGACAGAGCCCCACTCTCGTCGTTTAACCCTTTATATCAATGTTGATTGCGGCATTAATAGGGAGAGATTGAGGGTGGACCAATCTTGTGACCTAATCTAGGCCCATTTCTTAAATGGGCAAACGGACCAGGGTCCATTGCTGGAAGCCAGAGCTATCTGACCATATTTCCTTTTGTTAGGGCAAATTTAGGTATACCCTAACAACTGCCTGTATCTATCTGTACACAAGCTAATGTACTGGCACAAAGATATATGACAGTACATTACAGTTAAAAAAAAATCCCCCTCTGGGATTAAAATAAATAAATAAAACAAATTAAAAAAAGTAATATTAAAATATAGTAAAAAATAAAAAGACACAAACAAGCAATTTTTGCAATAAATACATTTTGTTAAGTTTAAGTGGCAAGACATAAAATAATATAGACATATATGGTATCCTCATGACTGTAACAACCTGTAAAATACATTTATAACATCATTTATGAGCATCCGTGTTTTGCATGAATAAAAAAAATAGTAAAAACTGCAGAATTGCTTATCTTCAGCATTGTTGCCAAAACAAAAATGAATAGAAATTAAATGCTAATGCATATGTTCCAAAGAATGGCACATCAATAAGGTACAAAATCCCGCAAAAAAAACAAGACCTACTAGAGTTATGTCAAACAAAAAAATAAAAAGTTGTTACCGTCAGTATGCAAAATAAAAAAATTGTTCTTGTCCTTAAAAGAGTCAAAGCCTTCTAGTTAACCCCTTATTGACCACCAATACACCTTTTTACGTCGGTCACTAATGGGCTTTAGGCTAGGCTGACGCCTTTTCACGTCAGCCTAGTCTAAGTCCTGCACGGGTCTCCCGTGCAGGCAGGAGCCGGGGCTCTGCTGTCTGATGACAGCTGAGCTCCTGCTCCAACGCCCGCGATCAAAGTTTACTTCGATCGCGGCCGTTTAACCCGTTAAATGCCGCCGTCAATAGCGACCGCGGCATTTAACTTTGTTTACAGAGGGAGTGAGCTCCCTCTGTCACCCATCGGCGGCCCGTGAATGCAATCGCGGGTCTCCGATGGGGTGTCATGGCAGCCGGGGGCCTGATAAAAGCCCCCAGGTCTGCCCTGGACATATGCCTGTTAGGACGCGCCGGAGGCACGTCCTAACAGATTGCCTGTCAGATTTACACTGAAAGGCAATAATGCTCTGGTATACGAAGTATACCAGAGCATTATAGCAGCGATCAGAAGATCGCACAGTAAAGTCCCCTAGTGGGACTAATAAAATAAGTCATCAAAGTGAAATAAAGATTATTAATAAAAGGTACAGTAAAAAAATAAATAAAACCATTTTTTTCCATAAAAAGTGGTTTTATTTAGTAAAAGTGTAAAAAAAAAAAAAAAGTACACATATGTGGTATCGCCGCGACCGTAATGACTCCATTAATAAAGTTAATATGTAATTTAAACCGCAAGGTGAACACCGTAATTAAAATTGCAAAAAACCATGGCGAAATTGCAATTTTTTTCCATTGCCCCCCAAAAAAGTCATAATAAAAATGAATCAATAAGTACCATGCACCCCAAAACAGTACCATTCAAAACTACGTCTTGTCCCGCAGAAAACAAGCCCAAAAAATCACTACATTGATGGAAAATAAAAAAATTACAACTCTTGGAAATCGACGATGCAAAAACAAATAATTTTAGTTCAAAAGTGTTTTTATTGTGCAAAAGTCGTAAAACATAAAAAAAACTCTACATATGTGGTATCGCCGTAATCGTACCGACCCATAGAATAAAGGTAACATGTTATTTACGTCGCATAGTGAACGGCGTCAATTTAAAAACGCATAGAACAATGGCGGAATTTCAGTTTTTTTTTATAATCCCCCCCAAAAAGGTTAATAAAAGTTAATATAAAAATTATATGTACCCAAAAATGGTGCTATTAAAAAGCACAACTAATCCCGCAAAAAACAAGTCCTCATACAGCTATGTAGACGAAAAAATAAAAAAGTTATAGCTCTTTGAATGCGACTATAGAAAAACGAATAAAATAGCTTGGTCATTAGGGCCTAAAATGGGCTGGTCACTAAGGGGTTAAAGAAAACGGCATGTTTTTTGAAAGCACCACAAAATAGCAGTGGATTTGTTACAGTCTCCCATACGCTTGCATCATTGCTACGTCATTACTGAAGCCATGACAGTTATCATGGATCCATTCAATACCGCAGCGTAACTGATCCTGTATATCGACTTAGAATGGGTACGTCAGGTTCCCTTCAAGTTTTTAAACAAGAAGATGCAAATAGCACATAATGAACATAATGCTACTGCTATTATTTAGTATTTCCTTCTTCTTCTAATAATTTAATGGATGTTATTTGTATAGATAATGTAGACTATAGTCATTGATAGTAGATAACAGTCAATAGTCATTATTGACAATGGTATATCTAGTGGTGTATTGGTATTACTGCTTCAAATATTGGACAAAGTAACACAACATCATTTTTTGGACATGATAATTAATGCTACATTCACGCCAGCCAGTGTGAGGTTGCTGACTGCAAGGAAGGGGGCAAGTAGAGGTGGCACTGGACTTCTTGTGGGAACAAAGATACAAAGGTGGTCTCCCTCAACTTATCTCTGAACCCGACATATCCCGAGATGTGTGGCTTAAGATGTTAAACAAACATGTAAAAAATGTGTAACTTAAACGGATGCCTCCGACAGATGCAATCCTTCAGCCATCCGTCACCCTTAGATTTTTTACTGGGTGTTTGTGACAGATACCTCTAACGGTTGCCATAGTTGGCTATCTGTTGCACATAGACTGTCATGTTATAAAGGGTATATGAAAAGCATATATTTTGTTCACTGAATGGCTGAGATGGATGACTCTGATGGACACCATTTGCTGGGCCATCCATCACCAATAGACTCCCATGTAAAAAAAAAGAAGTATAGGTTTAACATATAGATGTTTTTATTGAATGGCGCGAGATTTTATTGAATTGGTATCATGACCAATTGTATAACTTAATACAATTCAAGAAAGGTTAAGGGTGGACACAACTATAGGAAAGTATTGTAAACTGGTCACTATTTATGGCACAACTTTATACAGGACACTATACATGGCACAATTTTATATGGGGCACTTATAGGGGCACTATCTATATGGTACAATCTGTATGGCGCTACTTACTGTAGGTCACTTTAAAGGGGGCACTATGTGTATGGAGCTATTAATAATGGAGCGTGGTATGGTGCTATTTACTGTGGTGCACTTTGGGGGGCACTATGTGTATACCACTATTTACTGTGAGGCACTGTCTTTTTACTGCAATACACTATTTGGGGGCACTGAGCAGCACAGCAAACACTTTCTTAATAGAAACAAGAGAATGGCACAATAATGGGCCAGCAAAATGGGGGTTTGTAAAGAGGATGGGGATGTGCTGGGCAAGCATGGAGCCAAAGATGTCTGTGCGACAAACTCTGCAGAGATAAGTCATAGTTGCAAAAAGTTGTCATGGTGTCTGGGCTAGATGGATAAGATGGAAAAAGCAAACGACTCCAGAGAAGACTTCACCTTTGATTGACTGGATTTAATATTTTATTCTGCCTTTGACAGAACCTGTTTAGTATTTTATTCATTTTTCCAGTCTCTAGTGTGGTGATACTCTGCAGAAAACTACAAAATATATGATCACTATAATCAGTGTCAGTATGGTGGTATTAATCCCATGAGACTTGTACTGCTCACTGCAGCCTGAGGAGGGCCACCTTCCTCTGAAGTCGTCTGAGCTCTTAAAGGGCCAGAGATTTTAGCACTATTTAGCACTATTTTTAATTTTCCCAATAATATATATTTGAGAAAGGTTGTATATTGTGGTCTCCTACTCTACATAGAGTTTCCCAAGAACTGTTAGGTCCTTTTTAAAGTCTCATGCACACAGTGTATTGCATTTTGGGCTAAGTTGCGTGCTGCTTAGTTCTGTGTGAGGTTTCGTTTCACAGATCAAGTTTTGTCCTAGAAGGACTGATATAAGTGCTTCAAGGTGGAAAACTTGTGAGGATATACGGACTTTGCTTAAATAAAATCTGCATGTACCATTCTATTTTTATGTTATGTTAGGTACGGCCCCATTTAAATGCAATAACAACATATTCGAGAACAATGTGGAATTTGATTGTGTGCATGGGGTATAACTGACATTCTGAATAACTGAAAGGTGGTGTGGTTCTTAAATGATCCTAGAACAGGTTTTTTTCTCCCCAATTAAAGACAAAGGAAAAATATGACACAAACTCAATGGAAAAAAAAATGGTGTGACCTAACAATAAATACATTTGCATTATGTTAATCAAACTCAGAAAGTTACATATAACTACTGCAACGTGTGAATAAGAATTAAAGAATAATTATCCACTGACACTGTACACTAACCATGTGAGAGTGCTATAAAAATATGTCAGCAGCGAAACTGTATACATTTATTCAGAGTATGTAGGAGATATTGTCCCTTTATGCATCTTGTATTTGTAATAAAGAAAGGTTGGCTTTAAGGGGTTAAATTATAGCATAAACTTTTATCAAGATGATTGGCATCTTGCTGGTTATATATTAAAGGTGTTGTCCGGGCACAGGGTGTTTTTTCATACTAATGAACTATCCACAGGATAGATCATCAGTATGTGATCGCTGGGGATCTGACACCCAGACCCTGCACCATCAGCTGTTCTGGCTGCCTAAGGGCACCGGATGTCTGTGCCGGAAGCAGATGGCTCCGGTCACAGTATAGCGGCCGTGCTGCAGTACCACAACTCTGCTCCTATTCAAGTGAATAGGAGTAGAGTTGCGCTAACCGAGCACGGCCGCTATACTGTGTATGGAGCCATCTGCTTCCTACACCAGCTACTGCATAACATCTGGTGCCCGGAGGCAGCTGTAACAGTTGATCGGTGCGGGGTGCGGGTGACGGACCCCCACCGATCATATACTGATGATGACTATCCTATCGATAGGTCATCAGTATGAAAAACCGTACTGTGCCCGGACAACCCCTTTACGTCTATTTGATGTAGAGATGTAATAACAGGTGAGATATTCATTCACAAATATTTGGTATAATCTCACAATTTATTATATATACCTTATACTGTATCTATGTGAAATATAAAGACTAATGTACGGTAACACGGTAATGCTTTATACTGAACATAACTGTTTCTGAGCTAGTGCAAATTCATTTTCCATGCTCTAATCTTCTATTGTAATTAAGTTGTTATGCAATTTATAGGATACATTTGATGATGCCAATGAAGACTTAATTAAAATCCTAATTTGGAGCATGTAAACAAAAAAGTCTATTACATTAAACAGCATTTGTTTAAAAGGGTTTTTTACTTTAATTTAAACTGAGTTTACCTCGTTTTCTAATTGTTACTCTTGTAGCCGCCATAACATATTCTCTTGAGGTGATTATAAACCAAGTTGCATATGCTGTACGGTGGTCTTGTTTATATGAATAGAAGATGTAAGGTACTCGCCAAATCAGTGAAGCCTCAATAATTGTTCTAAACATGATAGATATCAGGGAACACAGGGGCCCTGTGCAGAACAGCGTATGGGCCCCTTTCTTTCCAATTGCCCATAAGCAACTCATTCATGACTCACCAGATAATTCTTATATAGAGCCAACATATTCATCAAAGATATACAGCTATGTCCCCAGTGGAGCTCCCAATCAAAATTCACTCTCTATGTTAAGGATCTGCCAGGCACAGCTTCTGTATCCACTCCCATAGGTAATCAGTCTGCACCTGCTTCTATGTCTGTGAGACTGACTCCATCTTCCACCACTCAGGATGGCAGGCTTTGGAGTGGGAGAGCCTATCACAGCCTGGCCAGACGGAGCTAGCTCCCGCCCTCCGTCTATTTATACCTGCCTTTCCTGTTCCTCCTTGCTTGTGATTCTTCTCTGTTGGTTTCCTGGCCCTGCTGCAGCTTCTTGAACTACTTGTCCCTGCTTCGTATTGACCCTGGCTTACTGACTACTCTTCTGCTCTGCGTTTGGTACCTCGTACACTCCTGGTTTGACTCGGCTTGTTCACTACTCTTCTGCTCTGCCTTTGGCACCTCGTACTCTCCTGGTTTGACTCAGCTCGTTTACTACTCTTGTTGCTCACGGTGTTGCCGTGGGCAACTACCCCGTTTCCCTTTGTTCTGTGTTTCCTTGTCTGGTTGTCTGTCGTGCACTTACTGAGTGTAGGGACCGTCGCCCAGTTGTACCCCGTCGCCTAGGGCGGGTCGTTGCAAGTAGGCAGGGACTGAGTGGTGGGTAGATTAGGGCTCACTTGTCTGTTTCCCTATCCCTGTCATTACACTCTATATGTTTTTTGGAGAGTGTGAGGAAACCCATGCAAACATAGGGAGAACGTACAAACTCCATGTAGATATCAGTTGGGCAACCCAGGACTCCAGTTCTGCAAAGCAACAGTGCTAAACACTAAGCCACCGTGCTACCCCCTTGCCTGCTGGTTTCAGGTTGCACATATGGTTGTCCATCACCGATTTATATACAGGACAGAGGAAATTAAATAACATTATATTTTACATGTAAGCTCTGTAAATTTAGATAAAAGTATAGATCTTTTATAAAATATTTGCCAAACTCTGGTGCAAATCTTCAAACTCTTTAACCCAGGTCTAGAGCACTGGCATTCTATATTGACTTTCAACTCAGGTTTTTCCAATATTTATTGTATATTTAATATATTTTTGTTCTTTACTATGACTAAACATTTCTGTGTAATTTCCCATCTTGATACAGAGATATTGATGAATTACATATGAACTGTAAAGGGAAGTGTTTTCTATGTCAGATATTAGTTAGGTGTGTATCTCTGCCCTCTGGGGGAGGGGGGAGAGTACATTAGACACATCCAATGCATTCCAGGAAGCAGGAAGTTCCAACTGCTTCCATCCACCTCACAAGGTAAGGAGATTCCATGAGGCCCATGCCCCCCTTGCACCTGCATGAGGATGTGATGTCACACAGATGTGCACGGGGGGGGGGGGTTTAAAAGGACAAACGGTCCCAAAGTTCACTCTCTTATTTTCCTGCTCCCAGGCTCCACTAAGGGACTCCTCTTCCCTCCTGGTCTCCTCTTTCCTCGTGGTCTCCTGCTCATCGCTCCACCGACGTCCTCCACTCCACCAACGATCCCCTGGACAACGAGCGCTAAGTATCTGCTCCCCCTATACAACGAGCTAATACCTCCCCAGTAACCCTTTCCTGCAACCCCCACTTTACCTGTACCCCTACCTGCACATTCCCATATCCCCTGGACTACGAGCGACCTCCTGCAGCCCCCACATTACCTGTACCCCTACCTGAACATTCCCATACCCCTGGTCCCCCACACCCTTCCTTGATATCCCCTCATTCCCCCTGGGACCCCTTGTCCCCCATAACCCTTGCAGTCCCTGTTAACCATTGCAGTCCCTGTTTACCCTTGCTACACTAAGTACCCTGCAGTTACCCTTGACCTGTACATCCCCAGGTACACAGAAACCCATTCCCCTTGTACCTCCTTATCTCGTATTAACCCTTAGTGTATGGGGAAAGTTATATTAGGAGGAAGTGGGACAGAAATAATGAGCGTGTATTGTATTGTAACGTAACTGTATTCATATGTATGTTTAGGTATGTGGGTGGAGGTATAACGTAGGTTTGCGATACTGTGATTATACTGTACTACGTATAGTGTGAGTTTACTCAGTATATATTAACTTGTTGTGTATTGGGTTATACTGACACTGTACCGTGATCAGTTACTGTGTTCTGTGTTTGGTGTATTTTATATGTAAGTGTGAGTCTATGTATGTTTAGGTAAGTGGGTCGCGGTATAATTAGGATTGGTATACCGTGTTTATACTGTACTGTGTTTGGTGTTTTTTTATATTTAAGTGGGATTATTGTTAGTAATAAATATTACCCTTTATTTACTATACAATTGTATTTACTCAGTCGTATACACTTACGTAGCAGCAAAGCAAGTAGATTAACGTTAGTATAAGGAAAAGGAAGGGGAACTAGGCATAACCCTAGTGACCCTGATTATAAAGGAGGTAGTAATGGTGGGTGACACTAGCCGGTGAAACCCACTATTACACTAGCCCTTTTACATGAACCACTGAAATCCATAGGTCTTTATTGATTTTAAAGAATGGTGCAGTCCTCCAGAGCCAATAGTCGCTTTTAATGCAGCTCATAGCTCTATTAAAATGTTTTTTCTGGACATTTTTTGTTGATGGCCTATCCTTAGTATAGGTAATCAATATCAGATTGGTGGGGGTCTAACTCCCAGCACCCCCGTCGATCAGCTGATTTTCACAGTATACAGGCACAGCGCCATACACATCCGGAGCGGCTGTGCCTGGGACTGCAGTTCTGGTTCCATTCAAGTGAATGGGACTGAGCTGCAATCAGAGGCACAGCCTTCAGTCCGCTGATCTGCAGGGGTGCCGGGAGTCAAACTCCCACCGATCTGATATTGATGACCTATCCTTAGGATAGGCCATCAATAAAAAAATGTCCAAGCAACCCTTTTAATATAGCTTTTGTCATCTTTTACCAGTGGGGTGTCTGATTCAGGAAAATCCTTTAATGCTTCTTAGCCTTCATTCAGACAAGCGTTTTTCATGTCCAAGATGCACACGTGCGGGACGCGTTATCACAGATCCCTCATAGACTAGAGTCTATCGAGGGATGCGTAAAAACGCAAGAAAATAGGACATGTCCTATTTTTCATCGGACCGTTCACACGCTCTTTGAAACAACGGCTGTGTAAACGGCCCCATTGAAATGCATGTGTCCGTGTGACGGCCGTTGTTTTAACGACCGTCACACGGACAAGTTACTTGCTCATCTGAATGAGCCCGCACTAATAAAGTTTGCAACCTACAACACATTTTTGGGTTCTACTGGACCAGTAAATTGACAGGGTCTTCATGCTGAAGATATGTTTAGCTACACTACCTGAGACATGGAGGAAAAAAGTGTTTGCCTGATCTCTTCCGCACAACAGCGGGGAGCTGGACTTAACCAAAGGGGTGGGGCTTAATATTCTTTATTTCTTACTGCAGACAGTGCAGTGGTTGGAGCCTTCTTCTGCAGCCAGGTGCAGGATTGTGATGAATTCTTTATATATTTCTTAGTATTAATTGCAGTTTGAGACAACATATGTTGAAAGAAAAGGAAAAGATTAAGGTAGGAATTTGTGGAATATTTTTTAAATTTTTTAATTTTTAAATGTCTTTATAACTGAATTCAAACCTTAATTTTTTAGGATTTAAGGGAGGCTTTACAACTAGATCCACATTTAAGGCAGGCCAGTATTACAGATGCATTTTTGCATAGGTGCCTATCACTACTAGTTCGGGTTACAAGACTCGCGGCATGGACGGAATTTGAGTTGTGTAAAATTTGCCTAAAAGCCCTAAACAACCTTGTTCACCCTGTTAACTTCTGAATGCTGTTTGCCTGTTTATGTGTGAAGAAAATACATGTGTTTTGTATATACAATTTAAGTTATCAAGAAGGTTTAGATGACCAGACTTTAAGGATTACATTCAAAGACAAGGCAGAGATAAAAAAAAAAAATGGTTTGTAATAACTTGAGGGTCAAGTGACTATATTAACGTTAATATTTTAATTTTTAGAAACAATGTTTAATAAATTAAATATTAATCCAAATATTTATCTAAGAGTGCTTTTTTAAACATTGTTACATTTTTATTTTGTTCTAAGGTCTTTTCTTGTTCTTTGAAGAACAAAGCTGTAAAATTACTGGGGGCATTTGAGACAAAAGTATTTAGACTTCCAAAAATATGTGTAAAAACACCCTCAAACCAATATTATAACAATACTTAAATGTACGGTTTAATGAAATTTTTATGCAAAAAACAAAATGCTCCATTTAGATAAATTAATAGTATTTCAAAATGATGGTAAGAAAAAAAAATGTAATGATAGCAATTAAGTCTTGAAAATGCAAATTTTATAGTCAAGGACAATTACCTCATTTAAAGTGTACTGGAATATTGCCAGAAAGAGGTAATTTAGCCCTCTAACTCATACTTACTTCATGATGGATCTCATATTCCTATTATTTCATATTGGTAGGTGCGAATGAGGAGATAAGACATAAGATACATATTGACCTTTACTACAGCTCTTGTAGAACATCTTTAAAAATTATTACTATTGTAATATTTTAATTGAAACTATTTCTCAAATGAATGTCTGCCATCAATCACGGGTTACAGAAAAGCAGTACCAGAGACTGTAAAAAGTATATAACTGACACTGAAACAGCCCACCAGATCTATATAGAGCACAATCTGTGAATCTGTTCTGTCTCTATTATGGAAAGGCAAACTACAGTTCATTGTACTGCTGCTACATGGTAGCCGCAGGCTGTATAATGAGATATTGATATGTTTGGATCTTGTGCCGAGAGCAGTACATTCTATTGTGAAAACTAATATTCATAGTATTTAATACATTTTAATATATCAGATATATTCTAATTAAAATGTTAGTAGTCTTATCCTTTTTTTTTATTATTTCTCCCTGTATATTAAAACGTACTCACACACACAGATAGAGTAGTATATGTATATATATATATATATATATATATATATATATATATATATATATACTACTTTGTATATAGTATATCTGTCTATCTATATATATATCCAAGAAGAAAGCAGCACCTCAAATGAACATTGTAAATGGGTACCAGCGACCTTAACTGTGATCAGGGGTCCTCAATACATAAATCAATATAAATTGCAGTACTGCAAGATATTCAATCAAAAATATGGTCTATTCATTTACTTCGGGGGGGGGGGTGATGTAATAGCATTTATGGGCAAAAGTCAAAATTAAAATGGTTATGTAATGAACAAACACAGGTTTGTACAATGTAAAAAAAAATTTAGTAGCCTACGGTAGTTCTGATAACATTAAAGACGCAGGGTAGTAAAATTGCTGCCATAGTCCATAACGTACAGTATAACTGTGAATTATCCTACTGAAGGAATGAATGGTTAGGTTGCAGAACAAGTAATTAATTACCTAGACCTTTAAAGGGGTTGTCCAGTCATAAGAAATTGATGGTCTATCCTCAAGATACGTCATCAATATCTGATCGATGGGGGTCCGACTTCCGGCACCCTCGCCAATCAGCTGTTTTGAAGGGGCCACAGTGCTCTTACTAGTGCTGCTTCACCTTCATTCCTTATATGCTTGTTCTGTGAATTGCCAACACACTTGTAATGAATAAGAGAAGGCTGTAATAGCGTAAACCGCCGCTATTCTGAGAATAGGCCATCAATTTGTTTTGACTGGACAACCCCCTTTATGTTCCACTTCTTATGCTTCTTTATAATATTAAAGGGTAACTAAACGTTCAACAAACTTCTGACACTTGTAATGAATAAGAGAAGGCTGTAATACCGTAAATGTAATACCTATTCGGAGGATAGGCCATCAATTTGTTTTGACTGGACAACCCCCTTTAAGTTCCACTTATGCTTCTTTATAATATTAAAGGGTAACTACACGTTCAACAAACTTCTGACATGTCCTAGTGACATGTCAGAAGTTTTGATTGGTGGGGGTCTGAGCATGAGACTCCCACCAATCGCTAAAACGAAGCAGCAGAAGTGATCGTGTGAGCGCTGAGCCACTTCGTTTCTGTTCAGCTTTTTCCGGAAAGCCAAGCCGATGTAGCGGAGTATGGCTCATAGACTTTTTATTGAGCCCGTATACCACTACATTAATTTCTGGAAAAAGCCGAACAGAAACAAAGCGGCTGAGCGATCACACTAGCACTTCTGCCGCTTTGTTTTTGCGATTGGTGGGGGTCTCTGTGCTCGGACCCCCACCAATCAAAACTTCTGACATGTCCCTATGACACGTCAGGAGTTTGTTGAACGTTTAGTTACCCTTTAACACTATAGTTTGAATTAATTTTGATACCTCTATCATTTGTTATATTCCACAATGTTCCTTTTGTTAATGTACAGCTGCTGGTGAGTATAGATGTACGAATTTCCTGCAAATCATTTTGGGTCTGATCTGATTTAATTGGCCATCCGCTTTGTTCCGGTCCAAATATATTTGCCCTGGATTGCAAATTCCCCGATTGCCCTGAAAACTTGTGTCTGATTCTCTGATGTTTTCTAGGAATATATTTAATCCCTTTTCAAGCTCCTTAGCACCAAGCCAGCATTAGCATTGTCATCCACCTATACCCCTCATGATTGGCTGCGCTAAATGAAGTAACCGCAGTGAATTTTGGGAAGGCGGCCTGCAAGACATTATGGGAAAGCCCACCTGAGGTCATGTGATCCTTTTGCTAATCTGTAAAATGGTGGCAGGCGCTCGCCAGCAGCTGGCATTTTGACGCAATTCATGTTGCACAAACTCAAGAAGTTTTGGTTTTCGCCAAATCTGGAACTTTTGGGAAATTTGGACCAAATTTGAGTTGTGTAGAATCGATTCGCTCATCTCGACTGGTGAGCTTTCCACCTAAAAACAATAAAGAAAGTTGGCCAGTATATTAAATATAAGACACTTTGTAATTTGGATAATTTATACGAAATTAAAGTTTTTCAGTAACATCACTGCATGTTTATAGTTTTTGATACTAGAGAGACAGTATAGAGAATGTTCTGTTTTCAGACCTCCCTAGAAAACAAGCAGAATTGTTCAAGTTAATTAAGTAGCTCACACTATAAACAAACTAAGTTTAGTTTTAAATACACTATATAAATTACAAAATGCTTTACTATTTCATATGCCACACTGATCATCTATGTGTCAAAAATGTCAAATGATGCTTTTTCACATTTAGGGTCAGTTCACATGTTGAGTAATTACTGCAGCAAATACAGTAGCAGCAAAGTAGATGAGACAGAACAAATCTCATTCACACGCTGCGTAAATACTGAGCGGAAAAACGCTCAAAAATTGACATGCGGTGCAGAGTTTTCTTCTGCAGCATGTCAATTGTATTTGCGGAACTCAATGGGGATGTAAAACCCACAACAAATAGCAGTTGTTGCATTTTTTGCGGCGGGTTCACAGCGATTCCGCCCCAAAAAAACGCAACTGAGAAAATGAAAATACGTATACTTACCCAGAAGTCTGTGTTTCTTTCTCCAGGGTGGTCTCCTGGGATGACGTTTTATCCCATGTGACCGCTGCAGCCAATCACAGGCTGTAGCGGCGGTCACATATGATAAAACATCATTCCAGGAGGCCGGCCTGGATGACATCAGATGACCGGCCTCATGGGATGACATGTCATCCCATGTGACCATCGCTGCAGCAAATCACAGCCTGCAGCGATCTCCTAGGATGAAACGTCATCCCAGGGGGCAGGCCGGCTAAATGCTGTAGTTTTCTGGACATTTCGGGCAAAAAAACTGCACCACACTTTGGTGCGTTATTTTGCCCAGAATTCCCTGCGGCCCACAGGGGGAATACGCCCCGTGCTTTTACGGAGCGTATCCGCCCTGTGTGAATTTACCCTTATACTTCCTTTTAATCTTCAATAACTTGAAGTGTTTCTAAAGTTGAGGTTTAAAATGTGTTTACTAATGTATTCACCAATGTATTGTTTCATTTGATACAAATCATGTGTAGTTTGGTGTAGCTGTGTTATGGCATTGTCTACAAATATTGTGAATGTAGAGGGGGGAAAAAAAGGAGAAGAGGAAGTGGCGCTCCTCTAAGGTAATATTGTTTGAGTTGAACACATCAATAATTTAAGTCATTTGCAAGTTAGACTCACCTAGTAAGGTTGTGCAAGTATAGGCACAAAGCTACTGCTTTGCATCTGTGAGTCAGGAGACTTGTAGTGATGCCGGCTGCCACACACTGCTGTCCCTCGAAGGATAGGATCCTTGGATCCGGGGAAGAAGAGTCATTCAAGAGAAGGCAGAAAAATCTGTGCAGCGATCTGGCCACAGCGCCTGACCCGGTCTTTTTATGTATATAATGGTGCACTATTCATGTGCAGTTACATGTACCTGATGAAGGGACCAGTTCGGTCCTAAAAAAGCTCAGTCCTGTTATACAATAAACACAATTGAATGCAAAACATTGTATGGAATATTTACCGCCCAGGCGCCGTGACCAGATCACTGCACAGATTCTTCTGCCTCCTCTACAGATATTGTTGGCATCTTTTATTTTACTTTCATTTTTTTACTGTATTTTAAAAAGTAGTTTTATTGTATTTTTTTGTTTTTGTTTTTGTTTTTATGAGGAGCTACCTTGATCCCGTGACCATCTATTTATAGACGAGATGGCACTTCAGCCTATGCATAATATCAGAGCCTGCTTTTGGTTGTATGGCACCCTGTGCAGGACTCTCTATTGCTGCCCTTCACAAACCAAAAATTAACCATATATATAGACACTCACATACTGGAACATAGATACTACACATAAATAAAGGCACATATTTAGACAAACAGGGATATATATATATATATATATATATATATATATATATATATATATATATATGCACATTCTGGAATATATACATACATAAATGTAAATATATAGACATACAGACACACACACACACACACACACACACACACACACACACACAGGCACATAAATACAAGGACAGGAACATATACAAATACATAAAATACATACATACAAGCACAGACACATTTACATAAAGGCTCATATATACCCACACAGGCACATATACGACACAGATAATGTATTAGATGTCACCTGCAGTCCTATGTAACACCACAGATAACACAGTGATAACTCCCTGAGTACAGATATTGTAGTACATTTTACCTGTAGTCCTATGTAACTCCACAGATAACACAGTGATAACTCTCTGAGTACAGATTGTCACGGTTTGTGGGTTTATGGACCCACTAGGTCGTACCGCCGTAGCGGGGAGACAGCTGGCCAAACAACAGGGAACCCCAGCAATACAAAGTCCTGCACAAGGGTACCTGGATAGTCCAGACAGTGGCCGCAGCTCTGGCACCGATGGAGATGGGTGCAGCAGGTAACGCCAGACGTGGTGGATGACACATGCCGCAGGTTGCGCCAGACATGGCGAATCCCTGTGGAAAGTCCAAGCAGATGACACAGGACTTGGCAGAAGACACAGATGCAGTAGACACGACTCCTACTAGTACGCACAGGAGCAAGAACACAGCACGGGATACAGAAACAGATAACAGGGCACGGGTAACAACTGGAATGGAAAACACTAAGGGACCATTTGCAAGACAAACTTGGGAATTACTAACAACGCTCAAGCAAGTATCAGATGGGCTGGGGCCCTCTTATAGTCCAGGAAATCATGTGTGTTGATGATAATGATTTCCTACATGTACGCGCGCTGGCCCTTTAAGAGTGGGCACGAGCATGCGCGCGCACCCTACGGGACACAGCGGACCGGAGCGGAAGTGAGCGCTGGCATCTCCTAGGAAGGAGAAGGCGACCAGCGCTCACAGATCTATGGACGCTACAGTATCCCCCCTCTTACACCCCCTCTTCTTGGGACTAGAGCGAGAGAGGAACTTCTTAACGAGAGCAGGGGCATCGAGGTTCTCCTCCGGCTCCCAGGACCTCTCCTCAGGACCAAACCCTCTCCAGTCCACCAAATAGAAAGTCCTTCCTCCTACCCTCTTGCAGTCCAGGATCTCCCTCACTTCTAACACATCAGAAGAACCGCTGGGAGCAACTGTGGAACTGGGAGTCTTGCTGTAGCGGTTCAGGACCACTGGTTTCAGGAGGGACACATAAAAGGAGTTGGGGATTATGAGGGTAGGAGGCAGCCGCAGCTTATAGGAGACAGGGTTAATTTGTTGCAGAATCTCAAAAGGACCTGGGAGCAAACTTGTATGAAAGCACCTTCAAACAAATGTTCCGTGAGGACAGCCAGACCTTGGTACCTGGAAGATACTGCGGCGGCTCTCTTCTTCTTGTATCCGCTTTTCACTTCATGCGATTGACAGCTAGCAAAATAGAGGACCGGGTCTGGTGCCAGATCTGCAGGAATTCCTCAAATGCAGAGTCATCAGCGGGTACCTGAGAAGTAGTAGACACTGGAAGAGGGACTCTAGGATGTTGACCGTATACAATGTAAAACGGAGTGGAAGTGGTGGACTCGCTTGTGTGGTTGTTGTACGAAAACTCGGCCCATGGAAGAAGCTGTACCCAGTTATCATGCTGCAAGGAGATGAAGTGATGGAGATAATTCTCCATGATCTGGTTGATCCTCTCGACTTGCCCATTGGACTGGGGGTGATAGGCTGAGGAAAAGTCCAATCTCCCACCCAGGAGATTACAGAGAGCCCTCCAGAACTTCAAGGTAAACTAAACCCCCCGATAGGACACAATGTGAAGAGGCAAGCCATGCAAGCAGAAGATGTGCTGAATGAAGAGACTCGTGGGGGCCAGTCGGGGAGCAGAAGGTAGGCCGGTCAGCGGGATAAAATGTGCCATCTTCGAGAAAAGGTCCACCACCACCACCCAGACAGTGTTGCATCCTGCTGAGGGAGGAAGGTCAGTGACAAAGTCCATCGCAATGAGCTGCCAGGGGGCATTGGGTACAGGCAGCGGTTGAAGCAGGCCGGCAGGCTTAGAGTGAGTAACCTTGTTAGAAGCACACACCGTGCAAGAAGAGACAAATTCCACAAGATCCTTGGGCAGCGTGGGCCACCATAAGTAATGAGCAATCAGGTCTCGGATTTTACGAACACCAGGGTGCCCAGCCTGTTAAGAACAGTGTCCCCATCTGAGAATTCTTCTCCTGTCTGCTAATCAAACAAAAGTCCTCCCCGGAGGGATGTCTCTAACCTGCAAAGATTGGCAGTGATAATGCAGGACGGGTCTATGATAGTTTGAAGAGACTCCACTGTGTCATCCATCTCAAATGACCTGGACAGGGCATCGGCCCTCACATTCTTGTCAGCGGGACGGTAGTGGAGCACAAATTGGAAATGAGTGAAGAACAGTGACCACCTGGCTTGACGGGGATTTAATCGTTGAGCGGACTGAAGGTAGGTGAGGTTCTTGTGTTCAGTGTAGATCAGGATGGGGTGAGCTGCGCCCTCCAGCAGATGTCTCCACTCCTCCAGAGCCAACTTGATGGCCAGTAGCTCCCGATCCCCAATAGAGTAGTTGCGCTCTGCAGAATAAAAAAGTCTCGAGTAGTAACCACATACTACTGCCTTTCCTTTGGAGCTCATCTGGAACAGAAGTGCACCTGCACCAACAGAAGAGGCGTCCACCTCCAAAGAAAACTGTCGAGATACGTCAGGATGATGGAGGATCGAGGCTGAAGTGAAGGCTTTCTTGAGACTAATAAATGCGGACTCTGCCTCTGGGGTCCACACCTTGGCGTTCACACCCTTCTTGGTAAGGGTGGAAATAGGAGATGTCAGTGATGAGAAGTTTTGGATAAACTGCCTGTAGAAATTGACGAATCCCAGGAAACGCTGTATGGACCTCAGACCTTGAGGACGTGGCCACTCCAGCACAGCTCTCACTTTCTCAGGATCCATCTTGAGACCTTGATCTGAGATGATTTAGCCCAGGAAGGGCAGAGAACTCCTCTCACAGACGCACTTCTCCAGCTTGGAGTATAACCGATTCTCCCATAATCGTAGTAGGACCTGACGGATATGCCTCCGATGAGTTGTCGGATCTGGGGAGAAAATCAAAATATCATCGAGATAAACAACAACACAGATATAGAGGAGATCTCGGAAGATATCATTAACAAATTCCTGAAACACTGCAGGAGCGTTACACAGTCCGAAGGGCATTACTAGGTATTCTTAGTGCCCGTCACGGGTGTTAAATGCCGTCTTCCATTCGTCACCCTGGCGAATCCGGATTAGGTTATAAGCCCCCCGTAGGTCTAGCTTAGAAAAAATTCTGGCTCCTCGTATACGGTCAAACAATTCAGATATAAGTGGCAATGGGTATTTGTTCTTGACCGTGATTCTGGTTGAGACCACGCTAGTCAATGCAGGGTCGAAGGGATCCATCCTTCATTTTAACGAAGAAGAACCCAGCCCCGGCCGGGGAGGAAGACTTTCGTATGAAACCCCTCTCCAAATTCTCCTTGATATAGGCCTACATGGATAGAGACTCTGGCAAGGAGAGAGGATATACTCGGCCAAGGGCGAGAGAGGCATTAGTAACCAGTTCAATGGGGCAGTCATAAGTCCCATGTGGAGGCAGCGTCTCAGCCTCCCTTTTGCTGAAGACATCGGCAAACTGAGCAGACTGGGGGGGGCAGTTCCGCCAATGACTGAGATAGAGGAGGCTGGACAGGATAGATCTGCAACAGACAACAACCAAGGCACTTGGAGCCCCATTGGAGAACCTCTCCGGAATTCCAGTCCAAGGACTGGGGCATGTAGTCAAGGCCAAGGCAGGCCCAGCAGAACAGGATTGATGGCCTTGGGCAAAACAAGGAAAGAAATTAGTTCAGAATGAAGGACTCCAACCAGGAGCTTCAACGGCTTGGTTTTATAAACGATGGGATCAGGCACAGGCAGTCCATTAACTGAGGCAACAGCCAAAGATGTCTCCTGGGGAACTGTGGGCAACTGAAGATGATCCTCTAACTCTTTCTGGATGAAGTTTGCAGCAGACCCAGAGTCAAGATAGGCAGAAACCCAATGCGTCCTCTCGCCGAATACTAGGGTCACAGGAATAGTCAGCTCGGAACAGAATGCTTTATTAGGTACCGTTCCACCTAGGGTTGTCTCTCCAACCAATCCTAGGCAATGGGGTCTCTCTGGTCTCTGGGGACACAGACGCACAATATGGGCTCCGCGGCCGCAATACAGACAAAGTCCAGAAGTGCGTCTGAGTTGTTTCTCCTGGATAGACAATTTGACATGGTTCATCTGCATAGGATCTTCTGGTGGGACGACTGAGGAGGATTGCTGGAAAGTAGAATCCAGCCTAGGAAGTTCTCTCTCCCGGAGATCCTCTTTTGAACGCTCCCGGATCCTCATGTCAACCCGGGTGGCAAGTAGGATAAGATCGTCCAGGGTAGATGGCAGATCGCGAGCAGCCAGCTCGTCCTTAATCCCCGAAGACAGTACCTGACAGAATGTGGCCACCAAAGCCTCGTTGTTCCAGGTTAACTCAGCAGCTAGGATACGGAACTGAATAGCATACTCGCCCACACAGAGGTCTCCCTGGTGTAGGGTCAGCAGGGATGCAGCAGCCAAAGAAACTCTCCCAGGTTCCTCAGAGATCGAGCAGAAGGTCTGTAAGAAGCACTGCAAGTCACGGGTCTCTGGTCCCTGATGTTCCCACAGAGGATTAGCCCATGCCAGGGCTTTGCCAGTAAGGATAGAGTGAAGGCGATCCTGACGTCATCCAAAGAGAAGGACCTGGCATGTAGTCTGAATTGGATCTGGCACTGATTAAAAAATTCCCTGCAGGTCCTCGGGTCTCCGTCATAGCGTGGAAGTAGCGGCAAGAAGCACAGGGGATCGGTACTGGTACAGACAGGAAGTGTAGCAGGAGGAACAGCAGGAATGGGTGCGGTGACGACTGTGGTTGAAGCAGGCAGCCGATGGGTTATGGTGTTCACAGAATGAAGGAGTTGGTCTTGCCGTGACTAGAGGTCTTGCATCTCGGCCACCATGGCTTGTGTCGTCAAGGTCTCAGGTTGACCAGCAGGGTCCATGGCCTGAGCGTACTTTTACGGTTTGTGGGTTTGTGGACCCACTAGGCCGTACTGCCGTAGCGGGGAGGCAGCTGGCCAAACAACGGTGAACCCCAGCAATACAAAGTCCTGCACAAGGGTACCTGGATAGTCCATACAGTGGCCGCAGCTCTGGCACTGATGGAGATGAGTGCAGCAGGTAACGCCAGACGTGGCGGATGACACAGATGCTGCAGGTTTCACCAGACGTGGCGAATCCCTCTGGATGTGGCAGATGACACAGGACGTGGCAGAAGACACAGATGCAGTAGACACGACTCCTACTAATATGCACAGGAGCAAGAACACAGCACGGGATACAGGAACAGGTAAAAGGGCACGGGTAACAACTGGAACGGAAAACACTAAGGTACCATTTGCAAGACAGACTTGGGAATTACTAACAACGCTCAGGCAAGGATCAGATGGGCTGGGGCCCTCTTATAGTCCAGGAAATCATGTGTGTAGATGCTGATGATTTCCTACATGTGCGCGCACTGGCCCTTTAAGAGCAGGCACGAGCGTGTGCGCGCACCCTGCGGGACACAGCGGACCGGAGCGGAAGTGAGCGCCTGGAAGGAGATGGGGACCAGCGCTCACAGATCCATGGCTGCGGGCGTCAGGAGGTGAGTAGACCCGACGGCCTGCGGCCATGGACGCTACACAGATAATGCAGTAGATGTTACCTGCAGTCCTATGTAACATCACAGATAACACAGTGATGACTCTCTGATTACAGATAATGTAGTAGATGTTACCTGCAGTCCTGTGTAACACCACAGATAACACAGAGTGATAACTCTCTGAGTACAGATAAAGTAGTGGCATATATACAGAGGCATATACAGTGAAGGAAATAAGTATTTGATCCCTTGCTGATTTTGTAAGTTTGCCCACTGTCAAAGACATGAACAGTCTAGAATTTTTAGGCTAGGTTAATTTTACCAGTGAGAGATAGATTATATATAAAAAAAAAAAAAAGAAAATCACATAGTCAAAATTATATATATTTATTTGCATTGTGCACAGAGAAATAAGTATTTGATCCCCTACCAACCATTAAGAGTTCAGCCTCCTCCAGACCAGTTACACGCTCCAAATCAACTTGGTGCCTGCATTAAAGACAGCTGTCTTAAATGGTCACCTGTATAAAAGACTCCTGTCCACAGACTCAATTAATCAGTCTGACTCTAACCTCTACAACATGGGCAAGACCAAAGAGCTTTCTAAGGATGTCAGGGACAAGATCATAGACCTGCACAAGGCTGGAATGGGCTACAAAACCATAAGTAAGACGCTGGGTGATACGGAGACAACTGTTGGTGCAATAGTAGGAAAATGGAAGACATACAAAATGACTGTCAATCGACATCGATCTGGGGCTCCATGCAAAATCTCACCTCGTGGGGTATCCTTGATCCTGAGGAAGGTGAGAGCTCAGCCGAAAACTACACGGGGGGAACTTGTTAATGATCTCAAGGCAGCTGGGACCACAGTCACCAAGAAAACCATTGGTAACACATTACGCCGTAATGGATTAAAATCCTGCAGTGCCCGCAAGGTCCCCCTGCTCAAGAAGGCACATGTACAGGCCGGTCTGAAGTTTGCAAATGAACATCTGGATGATTCTAAGAGTGATTGGGAGAAGGTGCTGTGGTCAGATGAGACGAAAATTGAGCTCTTTGGCATTAACTCAACTCGCCGTGTTTGGAGGAAGAGAAATGCTGCCTATGACCCAAAGAACTCCGTCCCCACTGTCAAGCATGGAGGTGGAAACATTATGTTTTGGGAGTGTTTCTCTGCTAAGGGCACAGGACTACTTCACCGCATCAATAGGAGAATTGATGGAGCCATGTACCATCAAATCCTGAGTGACAACCTCCTTCCCTCCACCAGGACAATAAAAATGGCTCGTGGCTGGGTCTTCCAGCATGACAATGACCCGAAACATACAGCCAAGGCAACAAAGGAGTGGCTCAAAAAGAAGCACATTAAGGTCATGGAGTGGCCTAGCCAGTCTCCAGACCTTAATCCCATCGAAAACGTATGGAGGGAGCTGAAGATCCGAGTTGCCAAGCGACAGCCTCGAAATCTTAATGATTTACAGATGATCTGCAAAGAGGAGTGGGCCAAAATTCCATCTAACATGTGTGCAAACCTCATCATCAACTACAAAAAACGTCTGACTGCTGTTCTTGCCAACAAGGGTTTTGCCACCAAGTTGTTAAGGATCTGCCAGGTACTACGTCTAGGTATACTCCTGGGATTAATCAATCCACACCTGAGGCCAGACCTGTTAGACTGACACCGTCTCCCACCAACCAGGGTGGCAGGCTCAGGAGTGGGAGAGCCTATCGCGGCCTGGTCAGTCGGAGTTAGCTCCGCCCCCTCTCCTTTATTACCTGTCGTGTTCTCTTCCTCAGTGCTTGTAATTCTTCTGGATTCCTGGCCCCACTGCTGCTTGCTCCAGCCTGCTTCTGCCGTGCTTCTGCCTTGCTGCAGTTCTGCTTAACCTGCTTCGCTTTGCCCCTGGCTTGCTTCCTTCTCCGTGCTCACGTTGGTATACTCCACTTCATCCTGGTCCTGACTATTCATTCACCGCTCCGTTTCCTCGCGGCGTTCCGTGGGCTACTGCCCCTTCCCTTTGCGTGTTCCCTGTTTGTTCTCCCGTGCACTTAGACAGCGTAGGGACCGCCGCCCAGTTGTACCCCGTCGCCTAGGGCGGGTCGTTGCAAGTAGGCAGGGACAGGGCGGTGGGTAGATTAGGGCTTACTTTCCCTTCACCTCCTTCCTGCCATTACATAATTACAAGCCCATACCTAGTCTACCATTCTCCTACGCTGACGCTATCATGGACCCCCTTGAGACCCTGAGCCAGCAGATGCAGTGCCTCTCCCTACAGGTCCAGGCCCTGGCCCAGAGGGTCAACCAGGGTGACGCTGCCTTAGTAGTACCCCTCACCTCACCTCTAGAACCCGACCTCAATTACCTGACCGGTTCTCAGGGGACCGTAAGACGTTTCTCTCCTTCCGGGAGAGTTGCAGACTGTATTTCCGCCTAAAACCCCACTCCTCAGGTTCCGAGAACCAGCGGGTGGGTATCATCATATCCCGACTCCAGGAAGGGCCCCAAGAGTGGGCCTTCTCCTTGCCTCCTGACGCCCCTGAACTTTCCTCTGTTGATCGTTTTTTCTCTGCCCTCGGACTCATTTACGACGAGACTGACAGGACTGCTTTAGCCGAGAGTCAGCTGGTGACCTTACGTCAGGGTAGGAGACCGGTTGAGGAATACTGTTCTGATTTTAGAAAGTGGTGCGTAGCTTCTCGGTGGAACGATCCGGCCCTAAGGTGCCAGTTTAGGTTAGGATTATCTGACGCCCTGAAGGATCTGCTGGTTAGCTACCCCTCTTCTGACTCCCTTGACCAGGTTATGGCCCTAGCAGTACGACTTGACCGACGTCTCAGGGAACGTCAGCTTGAACGTTTCAATGTGCTCCCCTCTGACTTCCCTGCGATTCCCCCCGAGGTCCCGTCTCCACGCCCCTCCACGGAGGACTCGGAGGTACCTATGCAACTCGGGGCCTCCATGTCCCCTCGACAACGTAGGGAGTTTCGCAGAATGAATGGTCTCTGCTTCTACTGTGGGGACGACAAGCATCTACTGAACACCTGTCCCAGGCGCAAGAATAAAAAGCCGGAAAACTTCCGCACCTAAGTGATCATCGGGGAGGTCACTTGGGCGCACAGGTATTTCCCGTTAATGTGAAACGCAATAAAATTTTGCTTCCCTTTCAGGTCTCGTTTGCTGGCCGGTCTGCCACGGGCAGTGCTTTCGTGGATTCTGGCTCATCTGCTAATATCATTTCTGTGGAATTTGCTATGTCTCTAAAGATGCCTTTTATTGATTTACCTTATCCTATCCCTGTAGTAGGTATCGACTCAACCCCCCTTGCTAATGGTTATTTTACCCAGCATACTCCTGTTTTTGAACTCCTGGTTGGCTCCATGCATTTGGAGCAGTGCTCTGTACTGATGATGCAGGGATTATCGTCTGATCTGGTATTAGGTCTTCCCTGGTTGCAGTTGCATAATCCCACGTTTGATTGGAATACTGGGGAGCTTACCAAATGGGGTAATGAATGTCTTATGTCATGTCTTTCTGTTAACTCTATTTCTCCCCGGGAGGAGGTAAACACGCTTCCGGAGTTTGTTCAGGACTTCGCCGATGTGTTTTCTAAGGAGGCCTCCGAGGTGTTGCCCCCCCTTAGAGATTACGATTGCGCCATCGATTTGGTGCCTGGTGCCAAGCTTCCTAAGGGTAGGATATTTAATCTTTCATGTCCTGAACGTGAAGCTATGAGGGTGTATATCCAAGAATGCCTGGCCAAGGGTTTCATTCGCCCCTCGACTTCTCCTGTAGGTGCTGGCTTCTTCTTCGTGGGGAAGAAGGATGGTGGTCTTAGGCCATGCATTGATTATCGTAACCTGAATAAGGTCACCGTAAGGAACCAGTACCCTCTTCCTTTGATTCCGGATCTTTTTAATCAGGTTCAGGGAGCCCAATGGTTTTCTAAGTTCGATCTACGGGGGGCTTATAACCTTATCCGTATCAAAGAGGGGGATGAGTGGAAAACTGCGTTCAACACACCCGAGGGTCATTTCGAATACCTGGTCATGCCCTTTGGGTTGTGTAATGCCCCTGCTGTCTTCCAGAATTTTATTAATGAAATCCTGAGAGATTACCTGGGAAATTTTCTTGTTGTGTACCTTGATGACATACTGGTGTTTTCCAAGGACTGGTCCTCCCACGTGGAGCATGTCAGGAAGGTGCTCCAGGTCCTTCGGGAGAATAATCTGTTTGCTAAGACTGAAAAATGTGTCTTTGGGGTACAGGAGATACCATTTTTAGGGCAAATCCTCACTCCTCATGAATTCCGCATGGACCCTGCCAAGGTTCAGGCTGTGGCGGAATGGGTCCATCCTGCCTCCCTTAAGGCGTTACAGTGTTTTTTTAGGGTTCGCCAACTATTACAGGAGATTTATTGCCAACTTCTCGGTCGTCGCTAAGCCTCTTACGGACCTTACTCGCAAGGGTGCTGATGTCCTCCATTGGCCCCCTGAGGCCGTCCAGGCCTTTGAGACCCTCAAGAAGTGCTTTATCTCGGCCCCCGTGCTTATTCAGCCCAACCAAGAGGAGCCATTTATTGTGGAGGTTGACGCATCCGAGGTGGGAGTGGGGGCCGTCTTGTCCCAGGGTACCAGCTCCCTCACCCATCTCCGCCCCTGTGCTTACTTCTCTAGGAAGTTTTCGCCCACGGAGAGTAACTATGATATTGGCAACCGCGAACTTCTAGCCATTAAATGGGCTTTTGAAGAGTGGCGGCACTTCTTGGAGGGGGCCAGACACCAGGTAACGGTCCTTACGGATCACAAGAATCTGGTTTTCCTAGAATCGGCCCGGATGCTTAATCCTAGACAAGCTCGGTGGGCACTATTCTTTACCAGATTTAATTTCTTGGTTACCTATAGGGCTGGGTCCAAGAATATTAAGGCTGATGCTCTGTCACGTAGTTTCATGGCCAATCCTCCTTCCGAGAAGGATCCTGCTTGTATTTTACCCCCTGGTATAATCTGACCAAAAAACACAGCATGGATCTAGAGTGGTTCAAAATAAAGTAAAGATGCGGCTGTCAGCAAGCATGTTAAATATGAACCAGATCCAGGGGTGTATACCCATGGGGCATCCAAAGCATAATATATGACCGAAAAGAGAACAGATGC
Organism: Rhinoderma darwinii; assembly: GCF_050947455.1. Taxonomy (NCBI): domain Eukaryota; kingdom Metazoa; phylum Chordata; class Amphibia; order Anura; family Rhinodermatidae; genus Rhinoderma; species Rhinoderma darwinii. The sequence goes on along the minus strand of NC_134691.1, from coordinate 152,425,111 downwards.
CAATACACAAGAACATTTAGAAAAATAAGCAAAATATTTTATTCAAAATGACATATACATACAAATTGATAAAAATAATCCATAAACCAACAGGTTAAAAAGACCAAACCGCCATACAATGTATAAGGAAGGTAACGTCTGAAATTGACGTATAATAATGACAACCAAAAGGTATGATCTAATAATCAGGGTACATACATGCATAAGTATGGATAATACATTAGTGAATAAATGCAAGAAAATGTATGAACATCAAGCACATACCCATTGATCAACCAGATGGAAGCACGGCGATGTGTCTGCCCCAACGCGCGTTTCGGCGCAACTGCCTTCGTCTGGGGGTAGCGTTTTAAATGATGTGTATACCACTATATATGGGGATAGGCCAGCCGATCGTAGAATAAAAGAGAGGGGGAGAAACCCAAATATAAACATGTAATAATACATGTTTCGCTGCATGTTTACCGGTCGCTTACCTCGTGGTGAAGCCGGTGGCCGCACCTACCAGAAACGCCAATCACGAGAGGTCAGGGTCGGATGCACGTCATCGCGTCAGAGGACCCCTGGTATAATCGTTTCTGCCACGGATTCTGATTTAGCTTCTGATATTGCGGCTGATCAGGGTTCAGCTCCCGGGAACGTCCCTGGGGACAAACTGTTTGTTCCCCTGCAATACCGGCTAAGGGTACTCAGGGAAAACCATGACTCCGCTCTATCTGGTCATCCTGGCATCTTGGGCACCAATCACCTCATTACCAGAAACTATTGGTGGCCTGGGTTGCCTAAAGACGTTAGGGCTTACGTCGCCGCTTGTGAGGTTTGCGCTAGGTCCAAAAACCTAGGTCCGGACCTGCGGGCCTACTACGTTCCTTGCCCATTCCCCAGAGACCTTGGACCCATATCTCCATGGATTTTATCACCGATTTGCCCCCATCTCAGGGCAAGTCGGTGGTGTGGGTGGTAGTAGACCGCTTCAGCAAGATGTGCCACTTTGTGCCCCTTAAGAAGCTACCTAACGCCAAGACGTTAGCTTCTTTGTTTGTGAAACACATCCTGCGTCTCCATGGGGCCCCAGTCAATATCGTTTCTGACAGAGGGGTACAATTTGTTTCCTTATTTTGGAGAGCTTTTTGTAAAAAGTTGGAGATTGATCTGTCCTTCTCCTCCGCCTTCCATCCCGAAACTAATGGCCAAACGGAAAGGACTAACCAATCCCTGGAACAATATTTAAGGTGTTTCATCTCTGACTGTCAATTCGATTGGGTCTCATTCCTTCCCCTTGCTGAATTTTCCCTGAATAACCGGGTCAGTAACTCGTCAGGGGTCTCCCCGTTTTTCTGTAATTTCGGGTTTAACCCAAGGTTCTCCTCCGTTTCCCCTGGTTGTTCCAATAATCCTGAGGTAGAGGATGTTCATCGGGAACTGTGCACAGTCTGGGCCCAGGTTCAGAAGAACCTAGAGGCGTCCCAGAGCGTACAAAAGATTCAGGCTGATAGTAGACGTTCTGCTAACCCCCGGTTTGTCGTCGGGGATTTGGTCTGGTTGTCGTCCAGGAACTTGCGCCTTAAGGTCCCGTCCAGGAAGTTTGCTCCCCGATTTATTGGACCTTATAAGATCATTGAAGTCCTCAACCCTGTATCCTTCCGTCTGGAGCTGCCCCCATCCTTTCGCATACATGACGTCTTCCATGCCTCCCTCCTCAAACGCTGCTCCCCGTCCTGGTCCCCCTCGAGGAAACCTCCTGTTCCCGTTCTCACCCCTGAGGGGGTGGAATTCGAGGTGGCCAAGATTATGGACAGTAGGATGGTCCAGGGCTCCCTCCAGTACCTGGTCCATTGGAGAGGATACGGGCCGGAGGAGAGGACTTGGGTACCTGCCCGTGATGTTCACGCTGGGGTATTGATCAGGAGGTTCCACCTTCTCTTCCCTACTAAACCGGGTCCTCTTAGTAAGGGTCCGGTGGCCCCTCATAAAAGGGGGAGTACTGTTAGGGATCTGCCAGGTACTACATCTAGGTATACTCCTGGGATTAATCAATCCACACCTGAGGCCAGACCTGTTAGACTGACACCGTCTCCCACCAACCAGGGTGGCAGGCTCAGGAGTGGGAGAGCCTATCGCGGCCTGGTCAGTCGGAGTTAGCTCCGCCCCCTGTCCTTTATTACCTGCCGTGTTCTCTTCCTCAGTGCTTGTAATTCTTCTGGATTCCTGGCCCCACTGCTGCTTGCTCCAGCCTGCTTCTGCCGTGCTTCTGCCTTGCTGCAGTTCTGCTTAACCTGCTTCGCTTTGCCCCTGGCTTGCTTCCTTCTCCGTGCTCACGTTGGTATACTCCACTTCATCCTGGTCCTGACTATTCATTCACCGCTCCGTTTCCTCGCGGCGTTCCGTGGGCTACTGCCCCTTCCCTTGCGTGTTCCCTGTTTGTTCTCCCGTGCACTTAGACAGCGTAGGGACCGTTGCCCAGTTGTACCCCGTCGCCTAGGGCGGGTCGTTGCAAGTAGGCAGGGACAGGGCAGTGGGTAGATTAGGGCTCACTTTCCCTTCACCTCCTTCCTGCCATTACACAAGTATTAAGTCTTGTTTGCCAAAGGGATCAAATACTTATTTCTCTGTGCACAATGCAAATAAATATATATAATTTTGACAATGTGATTTTCTGTTGTTTTTTTTTAATATAATCTATCTCTCACTGGTAAAATTAACCTAGCCTAAAAATTCTAGACTGTTCATGTCTTTGACAGTGGGCAAACTTACAAAATCAGCAAGGGATCAAATACTTATTTCCTTCACTGTATATATATATATATATATATATATATATATATATATATATATATATATAAACTCGCACACAGAAACATATACACACTAACACAAAGACATATATATACATGTAGACACTTATATAGACACAGTCACACATATACATATGTATATATATACAGTATATATATATATATATATATATATATAAACACAGGGACATATACAGAGATATATATATACACAGATATATACAAACAGCCATATATATATATATATATATATATATATATATACACAGACACAGTTACACACACAGATATATACACACATAGGCACTTACCATCTCTCTTTGCTGACAGTCTCACAAGTTTCTTGCAGGGTCAGGGCTGTGGGCAGAGCTTCCTCATCTCCTCTGCTCTTGTTTCCTCCATGTGTGTAACTAGGAGCAGAGGACAGAGCAGAGGCAAAGCACAGTGGCGCCCACTACATGCTGGGAGGGTGCACTCGCACAGGTCGCACACTCCTAAGGTCGTCCATGCATAATATAATAATGTAAAGAAGGCAGAAGCATTAAAGAAAAGCTTTTGCCTTTTCTCTGTAGTGTCTGGAAGTAACTGTCAGCAGGACTGCCATCTTGTGGCTCCACAATTGGGGGAAGATGTTTACAAATGTACATGCAGGTCAAATTAACGTTTATTACCTATGGACGGTCTACAAGTGGTTAAATTAATGGGAGTTGAAAATGTAAGGGACCAGTAAATATATACAGCTGACTTTTAATACAGTGTGCATATTGTTAAGCATGAAACTATGTTGATGGTCCATTGAAAACAGCCATCTAGTTAGTTACACTTTATGTATAAGTACTGTAAAAAGGTATTACAATAGCAGATGTATTGCAATTGAGATTACAATGCAAACAGCTAAGGATTACCCAAGGGCATTACAAAATAAGACCAGCATTGCAAATACCAGCACAAAAACGAAGCTGTGAATGATTCAATTACAATTACATGTTTCCTTAATGCCAAACATGCAGTGATATTTCCATAAAGATCCATTTTCACAAGTTTTGACATATTAGCATTTTTATATATATATATATATATATATATATATATATATATATATATATATATATATATATATATACTGTATATATATATATATATATATAGTATTCTTTGGAATAATGATAGTCTGGAATAGTTGTTTGAATGCCACAGTTTAAAGGAATGTAAATTGTAGGTGTTAGCTGAACAGTAATGAATAAACCAGTGATTCTTAAACTGCCACTAGGGAAGTCTTTCAACTTATAAGCAATATTTTAAAACAAGCTTTTCAACAGACAGTTTTGGCACCTTGCAATGGTCTGTTCTATAGGCTTTAAAACTAATGATTTGATATTTATGATCATCCCTAGATCCCTTCATAAGACTCTCACTGTTTCTTTAACATATCCAACATTCATGCTGTATTATTTCAACATTTTTCACGTATATTGGAAAATTCATACTGATTTCTCAAACTGCAGTGACAGGGTGCAGGAGCGTTGTCTACAGCTTGTCTGATATGCAGAAAGTCATATGAATAAATTCCCTAGAAAGAAGTTAGGAAATATTTCTTATTGGTAAATCTGTAGTACAAATTACTGTACGGTTAGACAACTATTCTAAGAGGCCCCATATATACATTGCAGTCAGGGACACAGAATTCCTCACTAGTGTCAGTCACTTATACATAATTATTTAAAAATACAAGTGTAAGTCAGTGTTTTTTTCTGTCTTTCCTCAATTCTAAACATGCAGCATAGCATCGTACACTGTCATATCTGAAGTCAAGTCTATCCTGGTCTTTTAATTTAATGAATAATACAATCATTTGCTGGAGATCAACCCTTTCTTTTCCAGGAGTTTCCAGACAATTTTCACACTTTTGATCTACACAAATAAAATTTGAATTAATTAAAAAAAATATATATTGCGCTTTGATAGTTATATATTTTCTTATAGTAGACACCTGACACATTGTAAAAATGCCACCAAGCCAGTTACACTCATGAGCGCCTTCATGCAATTTTCCATCAAAGTGTAAAACATGCATAAAAATTCATGTTTGTGGCTAGAAGTCTGACCCAAACAGAGCCTGAGATTCACGACTCCAACGACAAATAAAAGTTCCAATCGTGCAGAGTTCATACACGCAACTTATGTCTATGTCCAGGGCCGCCATCAGGGGGGTATTAGGGGTACTGGTGTGAGGGGCCCGGCCAAACCTAATTGAAAGTGGGCCCGGCAACTGCCGCGACTTGCCTTTCGTAGAAAAAAACGGGCCCCTGCAATGGGGCCCGTTTTTTTCACCACAGAATGTCGTGAGCTGCGGGCCCCCCCTCTCGTCAAGAGCGCAGAACGAAGCGCGCGCAGCCGCGGACACACATGGACAGAACTTACCTGGAGCCTGGCTGGAGGTTAAGGACTGGATGTCTGGACCGAAGACATCGCCTGAAGAGGACTGGAGTGGGAGCAGCTCTTCTGACACAGTGAGTAAAATGTCTCAAAGTGCTGTTTAAGTATGGCCCTGTTCACACAGAGTATTTTGCAGGCAGAAAAAAAATCTGCCTCAAAATTCCTTAAAGAATTTTGAGTCAGATTTTGACCTGCCCACACTATCTTGCCGCGTTTTTTTGCTATGTTTTTTGCCCGCGGCGTTTGAGGACAGCAGACAAAAAACGCAGCGAAAAATGAATTTTCTGCCTCCCATTGATTTCGATGGGAGGTCAGAGGCAGAACCGCAGCAAGAAAGGACGTGCTGCTTTTTCTTTTTTCCGCGACTGGCTCCCATTGATTTCAGATTAAATCAATGGGAGGCGGTTTTGGAAGTTTTTTGGTGCTGATTCTGACGCAGTGTCCGAGTCAATATCAAGGCCGAAAAACTCTGTGAACTGGGCCTTATTGTTAGGGCTTATTCAGACGAATGTGTAATACGTCCGTGCAACGCGCGTCATTTTCACGCGCCTCGCACGGACCTATGTTACTCTATGGGGCCGTGCAGACTGTCAGTGATTTTCACGCAGCGTGTCCGCTGCGTAAAACTCACGACATGTCGGATATTTGTGCATTGTTCGCGCATCACGCACCCATTGAAGTCAATGGGTGCGTGAAAATCACGCCCAGCACTTCCGCAGCAGTATAAACTATGAATGAAAACAGAAAAGCACCACGTGCTACAAACATACAAACAGAGTGTCATAATGATGGCGGCTGAGCGAAAATCACGCAGCCGCGCATCAAATGCTGCTGACACACGGAGCTGTTATGGACCTTTTGCATGCGCAAAACGCCACGTTTTTTGCGCGCGCAAAAAGCACACGCTCGTGTGAATCCGGCCTTAGGGTAGGAACACACTAGGCATGAACACTGCGGATTTTATGCAACACATTTTATTGTGGAAAATCTGCAGCGTATTACAGTCGCAGCAGAGTGGAGCAAATCTCATCCACACGCTGCAAAAAAAATTGACCTGCAGTGTGGCTTTTTAAGCGGCAGCTTGTCAATATATTCTGTGGAATCGCTGCTCCTCTGTTGCGGAAATGCTGCGGTTCTGCCGCAAAAATCACAAATGAGAAAAAAAAAAGGTACTTTTTTAAATTGATAAAAAAGTTTAGACTTACCCCGGCCGTAGTCCTGGTGACGCGATCCTCTATTCTTAGCGCAGCTCGGCCTCCTGTCATGACGTTTCATCCCATGTGACTGCTGCAGCGGTCACATGGTCTACAGCGTCATCCCAGGAGGCGGGGCTACGTTCAGAAGAGAGAGATGCGTCACCAGGACTACGGCCGGGGTAAGTCTAAACTTTTTTTTCCCTGCAGGATTCCCGCAGCGGACATGCCTCACAAAACCTGCGCCACTATTTGGTGCGGTTTTGCTGTCGGAATTCCCTGCGGCTACCGGGGCGGATAAGCTGTGTAGTTTTACTCAGCATATCCGCCTAGTGTGTTCCTTATGATGTCGCTCCTGGAGCTGCTGCCTGTTTCTAAATAGGCAATTGGTCCAGTAGAATTTGGAATTATTTTTTTTTTGTGAACCAGCTTAAAAAAATACAAAACTTTTGTGTTAGGGCCTGTTCACATCACCGTTCGCTTCCGTTCCAGGGTTCCGTCTGAGGTTTCCGTCGGGTGAACCCCGCAACGGAAAGTGAAAGTGACAGCACAGCTTCTGTTTCAGTCACCATTGATCTCAATGGTGACGGAAACATCGCTAATTGTTTCCGTTCGTCACCATTCCGGCTGGTTTTCGGACGGTAGTGTTAAAAATTATTATAGCACGGCAGGGCGGCGGTGCGCAAGGGGGGCCCAAGTTTTCGAAAGGTAGTGTTAAAAATTATTATAGCACGGCAGGGCGGCGGTGCGCAAGGGGGGCCCAAGTTTGGGTAACAGCCCAGGGCCCATCGTCTACTTAATCCATCACTGACCAAGAGCCTGGTATTGTTTAAAAGCTAAGATTCTGGGCTTCAATATGACACTAATGTTCAAGATGCCCCTTTATTCTAGTCATGGCAAGTTATAACTTATTACATATGTTCTTGGCAGTTAAAAGGTTTAAGCGTACCTATTATTAAATATTTTTTTTCCATATTCCAATAGTGCAAACAAAGATAGTAAACTTTGTAATATATCTTAATGAAAAATGCCTCATTCTGCATTTATCCGATGCCTGCTTCCCCCCATACCTAGCTACTGCGCTGTCTGTAACTGTTCAGAACATCTGCTCTGACAAACCATGATGACTACAAGGGATAAAAGTTGTCAGAGCTTTCACTGAGGGATCATAGAGCAGAGAGACTGTATGATGGGGAGAAACTGTGTAAGGGACTGGGTGCTCACACACATGAATACATAGAAAAGTAACTATATTAGGTGTTAAAACTATAAAATGAACATTTAACATTGCTCAAAAATTACGTATAGTAATAAGGTCTTTTTCTTCAAGGGTTCTGTATTTTTTTTTAAGACTTGGCAATTTCTGTTGATTCAAGAGCAGGAAATCTGTGCCAAAGTCAATATCTCATGGGGCCATAGTTTGATCTCGTGGTCTCCTTCACTGTTATACGTTTTTGTACCAGTGTTTCTCAACCCTTTCAAGCCAAGTAACCCATAGTGGCAAGAAGTTCTAACCGAGTACCCCCAAGGATCAGCGACCAGTAATAAACTTTAAGAAAATAAGACTATTCTCACACTGCTGAGTCTCCATCAGCAATTTGTTCGAATTTCCCAGAAAGAATAACGCAGCATGCAGTGCTATTCTTCTCGTCCAAATGACAGACACCATGGAATCACCATGGATCCCATTTTAAGTTAATGGGACCCGTAGAGCGGCATTGGTGTATATACAGTACCCCCTAAAAAATATAGACCTAAGCCCAGTCCTCCCTTTATACAGACCCCATACAAACCCCGCTTGTATATACAGACCTCTAAAAATTACAGGCTTCAGACTATTCCCCCTTGTGTATACAAAACCCCTTAAATATTACAGGCCCCAGACTAGTTCCTCTTGTGTATACAGTATACAGTAGTCCCTCTTGTATATACATATCGATTTTCTTATTGTTCCAGCATGACTTTTTTTGTATTTTTGAACCCTGAAAATGTTCTGTATTAACTGGTTGCCGACACAGGACGAGTATGCTCGTCCTGAGCGGCGAGCACTTTGCGCATTAGGACGAGCATACTCGTCCTGTGTGACAGCCGTCCCTGCGCGCGTCTGTGCGCGCGATCGAGAGCGGGGCAACGGCTGTAATACACAGCCACGGCCCCGCTCTGACAGCGGAGAGAAGAGAAACATCTTCTCTCCGCTGTTAACCCTTTGAACGCCGCGATGACAACTGTTCAAGGAGAGGGGACTGCACATTGATCGCGTCACAGAAAATAACTGTGACGTGATCAAAGCCCATAACTCATATGGCCAGACAGCCCAGGGTCCAGTGAAGGACCCCTGGGCTGTCTGAACATATTTCCTGTTGTTAGGGCATACTGAGGTATGCCCTAACAACTGCCTGTGTACGATCAGTAACAGGCTAATGTACTGGCATATAGATCTATGCCAGTACATTACAGTTACAAAATAAAAATCAAAATGATAAATCCCTATATGGGATTAAAAAAAAAAGTTAAATGAATGTAAAAAAAAAATAATGGTAAATAAATAAATAAAAAGTAAATAAAATACACAGAAATACACATTTTTTTATAATAAATCAACTTTTTAAAATATAAGTCCCAAAACATGAAATAATATAGACATATTTGGTATCGCCACAACCGTAACAACGTGTACAACAAATGTATAACATTATTTATGATGATCGGTGTATGGTGTAAAAAAAAAAAAAAATTAAAACTGCTGCACAACTGCTTTTTTTCTGCATTTTAATCTAATTAAAAATGTATAGAAATTAAACGATAATGTATTTGTACCAAAAAATGGTACGTACATAAAGTACAACTCGTCCCGCAAAAAACAAAGTCTCATACAACTACGTCGTACAAAAAATAAAAGCGTTATGAGCGTCGGGATGCAAAGAGGGAAATGTAAAAAAAAATTGCTCTGTCCTCAAGGCTAAAATTGGCCGTGTCCTTAAGGGGTTAAAATAGAGATTTGGGGCTATTTTAGGCTCATGTCAGACCTACAGAATTTCTGTACTGTTGAAGTCTACATTAAAGGAATCTTATTGTATAGTCAGCGCTAGTAAGATTATAACATCTGTCATTGCATTTACATAGTGAAGGCATTATTATTTATATATATATATATATATATATATATATATATATATATATATATATATATATATATATATATGAAATAATACTTTGATTTTCATCCTTGAGATTTTTTGCTTCGTTTCTAGTATAATCAGTTGGCATTACCAATTTATATGAGCTTTTAGGTTTTCAATCTATCTGTATAGTTTAGCTAATCTCCATCATTTATATTTTTCACACTCGTTTGCTATAAACAACTTTGTCTCATCTTTTTTTTCTCAACTTCCCAATTGCGTGTGTACTGTAAGGATTATAAAGAATGTGGTGCCGCGTCGTGTCGTTTTAATGAGTTATTAACTTGTATTGTAAATTTGTTCAGGGGTTTGTCAGGTTTGTTGTTTTTCCTCTCTCCTCCATATCTTAAAAATATGCACACATTTGAGTTATGACTTTCCTACAGGAACTAACAGCTGTATGTGCAAATCATGCATATAAATCAATTACAGAGGCCTATGTTCTATAAATGCGCCCATTAATTAAGCAATGTCAGATGCTATGAACCGTGAAGTTCATTACATCTTTAGCATTCAAGCCACAGCTTATTTGAAGAAGGGAGAGAGTTTACCTTATAGTTAATGAAATTAGTTGTGGCTTTTGGTGACATTCATGGTGTCTCTTCTAATCCAGTCTTTAAATGTTTACACGTTAAATAATTTCTGCAGAAAGTTGAAAATACTAAAATGTAATTACGAGTAAGTTATAACTCATTTAACAACTTATTACATTGGCCTTCAGATTTGTAGAATTTCCTGTAAAATGTTCTACAAAAATAGTGCCTTTTATGGGCCAGTAACTGGAGAGACATAAATGATGTTAAATTTGTCCTGGATGACTGCAGTTTTTGATGATCGCGGTTCTGTGATTTATGACGGTAACATTTTCCATCATTACATGATTGCATTTTAGTATTGTGACAGGATTTACATATGCAAGTATGCCAGCAAATTAACTACTGCCGACTGCTGTTATGTTTGACTAGTTAAAGGAACCCGAGACATAAATAAACCACATATCAAGCATTGTATTTCATGAAACCAAAGTTAACTTGATAAAAGTAATTTGTACACGGCAGTTTTATTAAGAAAATGTGATCGAGTCTTTAAACTTTTACAGCAAATTATTATTCTATTAGCCAGCAATCTATTGTAATGTATTCTTTTTGCTGTAGTTGGAAATAAATGCTTACAAAGGGCGTCAATCTTGTGGTGGGCTTTTTGAAAGTTTCAGGGTTATACTTTGCTGATGTGTGGTTGTTTAATGTAGAAATATTAACCCTTTACTGCTACTATCTGTAGATATACGTCTTAGCTCCTGATGCCCCATGCAGCTGGGCAGGGCCGGTGTCAGCACCCGGTGAACACGAGCAAGTGCAGAGGCCCACTACCCTTGGGGGGGCCCACTCGGCCGCCGGCTGCTGATGCTGCCGTCATGGCTCCTCCTGGAGTGGAATCCCTGGCCAGAGTCTTGCCAGGAATTCTGCTTCTAGATGGTCCCCCTGTCTAGGAGGAGGCATAACTACCGCTGTAGCAGCCATAGCGGCTGCCATAGGGCCTGCAGCATGAGGGGGCCCGTGCCGCCCACTGTCACAGCCCCCCAATGCCCAGTGGCCCCACTAGCAGGCGCTATGGCTGCTAAAGTATCTGCGTCCTTAGGATTCAGATACAATTGAACGCTATGGCAGAGTAGGTAGGAATCTCCCCGCTCTGCCATTTACTATGCTACACACTCCCAGACAGAGTGCTAGTAGTTCTCTGCCCAGGACTCCGGGTGTGGTGTAGCCCCAGACATCACTGTCCATATTTGGACAGTGATGTTAGGGGGAGAGAAGGAGTCCCAGGCAGAGCGCTAGAAGTGACTCTGTTCCGGGACGCCGTCTCTGGGGAAGCCCCTGACATCACTGTCCATATATGGACAGTGATGTCAGGAGCAGAGCAGTGTCCCAGGCAGAGTGCTAGTAGCACTCTGCCTGGGACTTTGGCTATGGGGTTGCCCCTGACAACACTGTCGATATATGGACAGTGACGTCAGGGGCTTCTCCTGAAGCGGAATCCCCAGCCAGAGCATCAGCAATGCTCTGGCTGGGGATTCCACTCCTAGAGGGAACCCCAAAGGTGCTACCTACAGGGAGGGGGGCTGTGTGGCACTACCAGGGAGGGGAGCTGTGTGGCACTACCAGGGATGGGGGCTGTGTGGCACTACCAGTGAGGGAGGCTGGGTGGCATTACCAGGGAGGGGGCTGTGTGGCACTACCAAGGAGGGTGGTACTTTTGCGTCCATATTATGACAAATATCTTAGGCCAAATCCAATGGTTATTATCTTACAGATATCGATAGTGGCCGGGCCCAGGCCTTCAATGGTGCTCACGGTTTAGCTTGCCCTGTTAAGCAAAAGTATTTTTTGCATAAGTATAAAAGAAATCAATGCACGATTTCAGAAATGTTTTATTATATTATATATTTATATATTAGTATTTTTTGTATTGTGTATATAATCAAAGGGGCAGCTCTACACTCATTCACAGCATATATATATTTTATATTACATATTTTTTAGCAATATGTCCGATTCTTAGATTTCTCTCCTGAAAGATCATTACCTAGAGGTTATATGAGGTTGACAACCTAAACTTATTCTTTTAAATGTCTTACTAGTCTTTCAAATTTAGCTAGAGAAAGAAATAAGGTTAACATGACCTGGCACATTTTGCAATATACATGTTGATACTCTAAGTCCCTTGAACGATCCTCACTAAGGTTTCTTTTTCAGTTTTTCATTTATCTTTTAGTGTCTTGAGAGTGTACAGTAAATGTTATATTTAGCCTTAGAGCTAATTGTTAGTGTACATCCCTAGTGTCCTCTGCTTGGATTAATTATTTGATGGCTTAATGGTAATTAAAGATGGGTTTCTGCCTAGCTGTGTTACATAGCTTACAAACTGACAAGCTCTACATTAAAAAAAACTTCGTAGTATTCTTATTTTGTTATATAATTGGCTTTCTTAAATGACAAATTGCTGAGGTACAACAAAATACCAAAGTATTGTCTTCTCTTGTTGAACTACCCTTTACAGATTTCAAAGATCAAATATGCTAAGAAATGTGAAATCATTGCATTGAATTCCCATCTGCAAGCTTCAGAAAAAAATGAATAAAGACTAAACAGACAACAGCATAGGTTAATAATGAGGGATTAGTTATTTCAGGCATGCATTAATACAGTAAAATATACACTATGAAGAGCTAGTTGAAGGTATAGAGGTAAAATGTTGTATAAGGGCTAGACAAAATAGAAATTAATTAGCCGTTAATTGTCTATAGAAAAAGGGTAACACAGGAAATTTTATATTGAAATAAACTCAAAAGGTTACCTATTGGCTTAAAAAAAAAATGTATCATGTGATTAAATCACCCAATGGGACTGCTTGCTCCTCAAAGTGGTGAATTGATCCACTTGGCCATCCATTCAGGCATTTATAGAATAGTAGGGGATTTTCAGCAACCAGTTCTGTAGCAGATGTCAGACATACCAAATAGGTGGTCCCAGATGGAAAAGCATAGGGTAAAAGGGGCAATAGGAATAGGGAGTATGAGCTTGCAAATGTTGTGGATTTTGCTGATGATCAATGTCCAGAACGTATGAAGGTAAAGCCACTAGGTCATTATGAGTTATTTTGGGTTATAAAGCAGGGGAGTCATTATGAGAGCCTTAAAACCTACAATCTGTTGACGACACTGGATGGTTAAAAAGTTAGCAATTCAGATAATACATATACTCAAGAAAATTGTTCTTAATACTTATATTATAAAAAAAACTCTGGTGAATATTATTCATTGGGCAGTTCTTTAGGCTCCCGAAAGAAAATCTCTGTAACCATGAAGTTTACTAGACGCTACCTGAATTAATATGGGCAGCTCCCTAGCAATAGACCCTGCTGTAGAGGTGATCATGCTGGATCCCCATGCTTTTATGCAGACTTGGATAGTCACCTGCCAAGTACAAGTATTGCATGGTGCTGCCCTTTCTTCCCCTGTTTTTTCCAGTAGAAATTGATCTTCAGTTCCCAGAGCTAAAGAGGAGTAGAAGATAAGAACATTGTTTTTTTTACAGTAGCGATTCTGGTTTTCTGATACAGAGCTCCAAATTCCCCTCACAAACTATACAACTCTGGCTACTTATGAACACCACTAGAGGGTGCTTACTGAAGACAGATTTCTAGAGCTACGATTGAACTCAATTATAAACCATCTTGAACTCATCCAAGTTATGACTGCTGGCAGGGAATTTGGAGCTTTGTATCAGAGATTTTAAAATATATTATGAAATACATCATCACACAATTGTGACCATCAAAAAAATGATGCCCTAAAATGCTGAATAAACTGTCTTTCATTATCCAGTTACTACTCAACTTGCACGTTTCCAGCGGTGTGTCGTTCTGACCAGCCACAGCCAATGCCTCCTCTTCTGCTCCTGTCTTCAGTCGCAGCCTTGATAGATCCAGCCATACCCGTCCTGCTGTGTGCAGCCGGCAGTATCAGGTAACCGTGCAACTGGCGCTCCAAGATGATGTTTGTATTGGCGGCCTATTTAAGGGGAACTCCAACCTTTACTCCACACGTGCAGTTTAAGGTACATCTTTTGTTTGTCTATTGTTTCTGTTGCTATTTGACTCTGATCCTGACCTTGACCTCGGCCTTGATCCTGGATTACACCTCTATCTCTTGCTTTGGATTTGTCGCTTGGTTCCTGTTGTATCTACTCCTGGCATCGACACCTGGCCTGACTCTTGACTACGGTTCTATCATATCCTACTTCCTGACTACTAATACATTAACAACCACTGTCTATGTTTCTGACTCCACTACTTCACAGTCATAATCACTGACTATTCTGGGGACCTGAATTTGGGTATCTGACCAGAGAAGTTCATAGCTCCTTGAGGGGTTTAAGGGTGAAGAACGGGGAGGTTCCTTACCCCAGTTTAGCCAGCGCCAAGCCAATTGCGGCTTGGAGGACCTACTTTTTTGGTGAGAATTGTAACCCCAGTAAGACTGGTTGTGCAGGGACAAAGTACTTTCTTACATTTATTAAAAAATTGTTACATATGTAAAAGAGAAAAAAATAAGTTATTCAATTTGTAGCATTTTACAACCTGTAGGTGTTAATTATTGTGTCTGGGTATTGTTAACAGTTATTATAACAGTCTGTATTTTTCTATTCATGCTGTTTATTGTATTTTATGTATGAATTATAACAATAGGTATTTTCATTTATTTTCCATCGCTCTAATTGTAAAAACAGGGAAAAAAACATTTAGATTTCTGGCTATGAACCATTGTTAGCCAAATGATAGGTTATTAAAGTATCAAACTTCATATTATTGTGGATCTATAAAACTTTTACAACCCTATCTGATTTGCACAGAGATTACATCTCCAAAGCTCAGTGCCAAAGACACATGTTAATAAGCTCACAACTTTTAATTAAGCAATATGTATAAGTAGATTCCCATTAAGCAGTGATTTGTGGGCTAGTTCATTACAGTGGGTTTCAGCCACAAGACACATAGGCAATACAAATCAAGCAGCCTGAATATTATCCACTTCATTTTGAGCTAATGTGTGAGATTTTATCGCTGGTTTACAGGGCTGGCGTGCAGCAAGTTCTGGTTATAGATAGGCTAGTGATACTTTTCATAAAACATTGAGAATTTTTCAAAGCAGAACACAAGTTATATAGTACAATTATTATAATTATTGGAATTTTAAAGAAACATACAGTTGAAGAAAGCGGGATCCTATGAGAGTAAAACGCTCTTTAACAGAAATCTATACTCACTGACATATATAGTACCCCTTCATTTTGAGAATAGAGTAGTATAGTTGGAACAGTCCCTTGTAGGTTTTTTTTTATAGTTCCTGCGGAGCAATTTTTTTTTTTTTAATCAAGGAAGAAAAATCATGGGGGACCACAATTTTTCAAGTATGAGGATTCTATTAAACATATTTTCATATCTTTTTGGTCAGGACCCTTGTAAGTATGATATGGGCTGGACAATGAGGTTTCAGCTCATGGGTAAATTGCTATGTTGTGTTTATGCACAATATGTGTTGTTCAATTAAATTTCATATTCAAACATTATTTGGAATAAGGTTCCAAACGATGTGGAGAATCATCATTGCTTGGAAAACTTTGGGGCAGATTTACTAATGCTGTCTAAGATTTAGACAGCATAAACTTAGAGCATAGCAGAAATGCCAAATTTTTCACAGGGGAGCACATGGTATGATAAATTTGGCGCACCTTGTTGGAATGCTAGAGACTTTTATTTTCCTTATACCGCCTCCTGGATTGTTTTTATACAAATTTGGCGCTTTTAAGCATATTTTAAGCCATAACCCTCCTTTTTTTTGCCAAGCCACATCTTTTTTTGTAGTGATACGCAAACATGCAGTCCAATCTAGTATGTTACAGAGCAGGAGGAGCTCAGCAGATTAATATATCATTTGTTGGGAAAAGATTTGGTATAACCTGAAAATTATTTATCTAATCCTCTGCCCATTCTGAGCTTAGGAGTCCAGTGGGCGGTCCTACACAGTGAATAACAACCTTCATTGTATTAGTGTGCATCCTGAAATAGCTGTCAATCACTGACTAGTTCCTCCTACTGGATTTATAAGCTCAAAATGGGCAAATATGAACAGGGCCTTACTCAATATTAATGCCGCGTAGTAAACAGAGTAAATTTAAAATGCAAAAAAGAATGATGGAATTTCTGTTTTTTTTAAACCAGAAGGAGTTAATAAAAGTAAATCATAAAGTATCCATACCCGTAAATGGTGCCAATAGGAAATACAACTCAATTCTGGCTCTGGCGGGTTAAAGAAATACCATTTAGCTGTTTTATAGATACGGTTTTGGTGTTCTAGCAGAGAGTGTAATCTTGCTCATTTTTTACAATCAGTTTTACTGCCGGTCACAGTGGTTACATTAACTGACATTACTCGGATGAGAAGTTTATGGCAGATACAAATGAAAATAAGTTGCATGGTAAGAATAGATATAAAAGGACTGAACCCCAGGGTCATAATCCTCAAGTGAATCAGGGAATTAAGATGATCACTATTACCATTTGAATAGATAAAAAGTGTTTTTATCATTCTGTTAAATATGCACTGTAGTGCTAAATGATATGTGCCTCCACTAGAAGCAAATTACTTAGCACTTCAACAAACACAGCATGGAAGCACTCCGATAGAAACGACTCTGCCGACATGCTCAGACTTCACATTTATTAAATAAATCAAGTGATAATGCTTTGAGGAGCAATGCAAAAGAGCAGCAACGCCACTACAACAAATGGTTTGCATTTAAACACTGTACTACATGAGATGCTCAGGAAAGAGTAAAAATGTGAACTCAATGGTATGTAACAGATTGTATGCCGCCGCATTAACCATTCTATTTACAAGATAAGTATCTAAACGTGTAAATATATCAGTAAAGAACAGCTTAACTAATGATCTATTCTACATAAAAATGTTAAATATTTTGTATTTGGGCTCGTCCACACGCAGCGGAATTGCTGCATATTTCCTGTCCGGAATTGCGGACGGAAAATACGCAGCAGAATACAGTAGCAGAAAAGTGAGTGAGATTCAAATCCGACTGCAGCAGGTTAATTCTTGCTGCGGAAAGTGGACTGAATTGCTGGGTTTTTCAGAGAAGATGTCACCATCTCCCAGCATTGATAAAAACGCAGCAAAATACGCACCATTTTCTGCAGTCAAAACCGGAGAAAATTTTTGCAGCAATTCCGTTACGTGTGGACAAGCCCTTAATCTAATGGTTCATGCCACAGCTGTATTAAGGATCAGTGTGGTATGGATCTATAATGTCACCCCCAGAAAATGTTATGGACCCATCCTTTACACTCGCGTTCCTCCAATTTTACTAGAAATGAATTATGGCATGCCCGATAAAATAACTATTATAGAAGTATTCTCCCCTAAAAGCATTGCGTCTAGGGAAGATAATGATGCTTCATGGAGGCACCATAGGGTGGCACATGAAGTGTCTTCGGTTCCATAATGCAGACCTTTAAAGAATGCATACAGATCCGTGCATGTGGAAATGCTATGTGCATGAGCCCTAATAGTTTTCAAATTTTTATCTCTTTATCACTACTCCCATCAAATAAAATGTTTAATACACATAGCATAGGTACCCAATATGAGACTTTAAAACCCAATCATGGGTTGCTACCGATAAACTTGTAGTCTATATATTTATATATACACACACATACATATAAAGTGGGGAATTGATTCATCCCCTGGTGACGAGCACATGGCCTGATTTTCTGGATTTGTGAAGTGCTGTGTTCATTTGTATTTGGACAGTATATATATAAATGCGAAACCTTAGAAAAAGGAACGGCACCAGGACTTCAATGTAGATGAACACAAGATTGTTTATTCCACCTCAAGTGAGCGACGATTCGGTTCAAGACAGAACCTTTCTCAAGCTTGCCGTACCTTTTTCTATGGTTTCGCATATATTCAAGTTTGGGAAGTGCACATAGCCTGATATTCAGTAGGATTGGAGTGCTTTGTTCATCTCTGTTGGATTGTGTGTATATCGGCAGCCCCTTCTCTCTATCAGTGCAGGATAGAGAGAAGTGGCAGCCCTTTCCGCAGTAAAAGTAAAAGAAATTCATACTTACCCAGCCGTTGTCTTGGTGACGCGTCCCTCTTTTGACATCCAGCCCGACCTACCTGGATGACGCGGCAGTCCATGAGAACGCTGCAGCCTGTAATTGGCTGCAGCGGTCACATGGGCTGAAACGTCATCCTGGGAGGCCGGACTGGAGGAAGAAGCAGGGAGTTCTGGGTAAGTATGAACGTCTTTTTTTTTCTTTTACAGGTTAATCTATATTGTGATCGGTAGTTTCTGTCCAGGGTGCTGAAAGAGTTAATGTCGATTGTTTAACTCTTTCAGAACCCTGGACAGTGACTATCCCCTGACGTCTCCTAGCAATGCTCCCGTAATTACGGGTGCACACACGTAGTCACCCGTAATTACGGGAGCCCCATAGACTTCTATGGGTCTGCCCGTGCCGTAATTACGGCCTGAAATAGGACATGTTCTATATTTTTCAACGGCACGGGCACCTTCCCGTAAGCATACGGGGAGGTACCCGTGGTCAATAGAAGTCCATGGGCCCGTAAAAATGTGCCGTAATTACGGCATGTAGTTACGGCCGTTTTTACGTTCGTGTGCATGGGGCCTTAGTCCTGTGTCCTTTTTTCATCAAGTGAAAGTGAAACCAATATGATTTGTACTGAGCTTAGAAAATTTCTCAGGGGCACACAGGAACTGCTGTCAGCAGAGTCATCAGTGCAGCTAACTGATGGATTTGGCTCAGAACAGCTTTCTGCAGCTTCTATGAACTATGACACATTGAAGCTGCAGACGTGAAACCTTTTTTAAAAAAAATAAAAGTAAATAACAAAAGTGATTTTAATCACTAAATAAATGTATTTCAATTAAAAAAATTACCCCAAAGATTAACATAGTCCTTAAAGAGGCTCTGTCACCAGATTTTGCAACCCCTATCTGCTATTGCAGCAGATAGGCGCTGCAATGTAGATTACAGTAACGTTTTTATTTTTAAAAAACGAGCATTTTTGGCCAAGTTATGACCATTTTTGTAATTATGCAAATGAGGCTTGCAAAAGTCCAAGTGGGTGTGTTTAAAAGTAAAAGTCCAAGTGGGCGTGTATTAGGTGCGTACATCGGGGCGTTTTTAATACTTTTACTAGCTGGGCGCTGTGAAGAGAAGTAACATCCTCTTCTCTTCAGAACGCCCAGCTTGTGACAGTGCAGATCTGTGACGTCACTTACAGGTCCTGCATCGTGACGGCCACATCGGCACCAGAGGCTACAGTTGATTCTGCAGCAGCATCAGCGTTTGCAGGTAAGTCGATCTTACCTGCAAACGCTGATGCTGCTGCAGAATCAACTGTAGCCTCTGGTGCCGATGTGGCCGTCACGATGCAGGACCTGTGAGTGACGTCACAGATCTGCACTGTCACAAGCTGGGCGTTCTGAAGAGAAGAGGATGTTACTTCTCATCAGAGCGCCCAGCTAGTGAAAGTATTAAAAACGCCCCGATGTACGCACATAATACACACCCACTTGGACTTTTACTTTTAAACACACCCACTTGGACTTTTGCAAGCCTCATTTGCATAACTACAAAAATGGTCATAACTTGGCCAAAAATGCTCGTTTTTTTAAAATAAAAACGTTACTGTAATCTACATTGCAGCGCCTATCTGCTGCAATAGCAGATAGGGGTTGCAAAATCTGGTGACAGAGCCTCTTTAAACCCTTCCTTAATGATTTATGCAGTATGGCAGGGCGCATTATCCTGCTGAAAGAGACCACTGCCATTATGGGATACCGTTGTCATGGTTGGGTGTATTTGGTCTGCAACAATGTTTAGGTAGGTGGTATGTATTAAAGTAACATCCATATAAACACCAGGATCCAAGATTTCCTAGCAAAACATAGGCCAGAGCATCAAACTGCTGGCTTGCCTTATTCCCATAGTGCATCCTGGTGATATCTCTTGCCCAGGTAAGAAAAGCACATGCACCCGGCCGTCCACATGATGCAGAAGAAATGTATATTCTTTAGATTAGGCCATCTTCTTTTATTGCTCCATTGTCCAGTCCTGATGCTCACGTGCCCATTATAGAATCTTTCGGTGGTGAATAAGGGTCAGCATGCGCACTCTGACTGGTTTGTGGCTACACAATGGCACCTTCATATGATATCCAACATTATTTTTTTCAGCAATTTGTGCTACAGTAGCTCTTCTGTAGGTTCCACCCAGACGGGCTAGCCTTCATTCCCCATGCACATCAAAGAGCCTATGGGTCAATGAGTCGTCTAGCTATCACAATTTGGCCCTTGGCAAAGTCTCTCAGATTCTTACACTTGCCCATTTTTCCTTAAACCGACGCATCAACTTCAAGAACTGACTGTTTACTTGATGCAAAATATATCCTACCTATTGACAGGTGCCATTGTGACGAGATAATCAATATTATTTACTTTACCTGTCAGTGGTTTTAATGTTATGTCCAAACGGTGAAGGTTTTCTTTATGTTAAGATAAAGGTCAATTGACTACACAGTTGTCCAATGCCTTCCACACATAACGGCAAATACGGTGTTACATCTAAAACAATGTTAATGTTAACCTAGTTTTATGATAGCTTTGCCTATTCTTAACCTGTTCACAACCATAAAACAATTCTATTCCACAATTATGATTACGCTAAGCCAACACTCCCATGATACTGGATCAAGAACGCTTCTTTGTGTATTAATTTCACACAAAAATTCTTTGACGAGGAAATCTGAGATGACAATAATATGAAAGCTGCAGACTAGTTTGTCCCTATGAGGGTGGATTCACACGTAGCAGATTTTGTTGCAGAAACTTCAGAAAAATCAGTTCCATTCATCTGAATGGGGTTGTTTCTGCAGTAGGGACATGTATCTCAGTCAAAGAAATTTGTTCAACAAAATCTGCTGCATGTGAATCCATCCTTATTCTGCTGGTTAAAAGTTATATGTAAATATAAAATCCCTATTCCTATAGTCAAAAGCAGGTACTGATCCCTCAGCCATGGTGACTACCACATTACGCTGACACCTAAGAACAAAGATGTGGTCACCTTGTGTCTCATGGTCTGTTGTTATGCAGGAGAAGATAGGAAAAAATGTCACAAACATGCAAAGAAGACAGCGTTTTTCAGGTGTATGTGGAAGAAACACTTTATAATATACAGTAGAAACGCTGTGGGTTTCTCCTAATAACAGGGAATACAAAGAGAGTCAGTTTAATATATCCTTGAAGTTTTCATCCATGTGGCAGTGCAGTTTTCTCAGCTTCTTTATATATGTTTTATTCTTTCGGGATACTACGGGATAAGGTTGAAGATGGTGGCTTCTCGGAAGATTCATGTTAGTGCAGCCTGGGTTACCAGGTGCTCCTCTGTCATTATTTAGTTACTGAGGCTGTTAGCAGAAAACTATGCACATTTTTACAGTCTGGCTCTGCTTCTTTTCCAGCAGGTGTTACAAGAAGACCTGAAGTTGCCTTCCTCGCATCTTGGTGATTTATTCCTATGTAGATCTCATCTGAGCGTATCCAGTTGTTTTGAACATTATGATCCTGGTTGTTCCTTTCTTAATGATGCATATGAATGGTAAACTAAAAATAAAATATAACAATCATTAAGAAGATGACTTTTAGAGTGCATTTTTTGCAAGGCTTTGTAATTGTTTAAAGATGCTTCTCTGGATGTTCTTGTAGAGCAGACATGTTTAATTCTATTTAATTTACAATTCCCAACACAATGTGATTTTTCTTCTGTTTGTCTTGGTAAAACACTTCAACTCTTCATTATTTTTGCATATTTGTGCATAGAGTTTAATGACTATATTTAACTAAAATGCAAAAACATTATATATTTTATTTAGAATTTAATTTTTTAAATGAATATTTAGCAAATTTTAATAGCAAAAAAAAACAACAACAAAATAACAAACTAAAAAAAC
Organism: Rhinoderma darwinii; assembly: GCF_050947455.1. Taxonomy (NCBI): domain Eukaryota; kingdom Metazoa; phylum Chordata; class Amphibia; order Anura; family Rhinodermatidae; genus Rhinoderma; species Rhinoderma darwinii. Next base: position 152,402,883 of record NC_134691.1, on the reverse strand, counting down.
AACAAAGTCTCCTGCCCTTTAAGGTCCTATGGACAAAAAAGAAGGGGATACCCTGTTCAGTGCCTCCCTCTATGAGCCACAGCAGATAACCCCTGCAAAGAGCCCCTCCTGCTCTGGCAGACTCAACATGATCATATATTATATGGTCGCCTATTCTTTTAAATGGGAGCCATGCAATATCACATTATGTATTGGCCAGCCACACAGAGCCAGAAAAGCCAAGAATGCTTCAGTCTAAGAAGGGGTTGTCCCAATGGCTTGTCCTTGCTGTAGCAGAAAACTGTATTTAAAAGATTTGGAAAAACTATTATTTTTCAAAGTACTGCACTATAATTGTTCTTCTTGAAGCATGCCATGATTTTTTTTTTCATCAATCTCTGTGTGCTTCTGTAGAAAATTGGAGGCACTCAGAGGGATGGTACATGCTAAATATTAGGCAAAGAAAGATGAAAAAAAAAAACAGACTAACCAAGTGAATCTTCAACCAAATTTTAATTTTTGGTTAAATGGATCTACTAGGATCATTTCACATACCAGGGCTGTTAATTCTTTCATTCTGGCCTCTCAAATGCAAGTTTTCAATGTGCTCTGTACACAATAGATCAGGGATGTACAGCCTGTGGCCCGGGGGCAACATGCGACCTGCGAAGCTGTTCTGTGCGTTCCCCCAACCATCAGGACACAGATATTATGGTTACATAGTTACATAGTTGAAAAAACGGTTGAAAAAGACACATGTCCATCAAGGAGGCGTTATATTTTAAGCAACTTAAAGGAACAATCCAGGCAAAAACTATTATTGTGTTATGCCTAGTTTCATCATGGGGGCAGTGCATAGCTGGTATTTTCTCTTTGGTGGTCTTTGAATCCCTTTGTCATGTACCACCTCCTCAGGCCCTGTACTAGGCATAAATGCAGTGCATCAGCAGTGATCTTTATGGGAGTTGCAAAACTTTCGACTGTTTCTGTGTTTTCCCACTAGGTAGGAGTTTTAAAGTGAACATATGACAAGTTGATATGCCATAAATGTCCTAGTTGGAGGTACCTCTAAGTTTTATTGTGGCCCTTGGGAGCATTACAATTTGACAATTTCACCCTCGAACCAAAAAAGGTTGTGCACCCTTGCTATAGATCCTTAACACTACAGAAGATAACAAGATGGCTTCATGTTACTTGGCTGTACAGCAGAATTTGCCAAAAAGATGCCCCACTCTCTGAGATCCCTCAGTTTTATTACTTTTGATGTTATGGACCTATAGTTTACTGAGTACCTCGCAAACTTGCATTTGAAAGACCAGAACGAAATAATAAACTGTCCTGCTATGTTAAATTTATAAAAATTTGCCTGGGGTTTCACGATATAGAAAAAAGATTGGGGTCACTTAGACCCTTGTCCCATAGAAAATATGGGTAAGGTTGAATATTGAAGATTCATCTGGCTCATTTAGTTAACACAGCTTAATGTTACAGAATACCAGTTTAGCTTCGGAAGAATAACGGTAACTGTTACATTGGTGAATTTCGAAGTTTAACCTTGTAATTTATAGAGTTGTTCATAGGTGTGAGATTTTTAGTGACTGGGAATGCGTTAGCACTCCAATAGGACATAGTACTGTTGGTTATTGTAGCTTACAATACTAGGATGTTAGGCAGGAAGTAGTAAAGCTTTATTGCCCTGACATCACATTTCTTTTAAGTGATTGTGTTTTTATTTTGAGGTTTTTTTTGGTACGTATATGATTGCAGCATCTGAAAGATGACTAAAAGTCCAAAAAGCGAATGTTACCTCAGTTGTCTGCTGTACTTTTTTTCCTCTCTCTTAGGTCAACTGCAGGAGTATCACACATTGGAGAATAGATTTGGTTGGCATGATCCTCAACAGCAGGATTTACTCCACTAGGTAACAGGTTTATGCCACTGAAATCTCCAAATATCTATAAAGACATGGACAAAATATGACCTTGTTTTAATGAAATGCAAAATTACAGCATGGTATGTAAAGAAGTACATCATTACATTGTTCAAGTCGGTTCTTATTTGTCCTGGATTTTTTACAGAATTTCCCTTTCTCATGACACCATGCCTATCAAAAGGAAGCCTGTGATATTTAAATTCATTACGGGTAACTGTCTGCTGCCAGATACAGTGCCTCGTGTCCTACATCTAGTGTTCACTCCGCAAAATGCAGTAAGTTGCAGAATGTGACTTCAGAAAGACCAAGTTCTTAGTAGGGCACACTTTATAAATGTGATCATGTAAATGTAATTGAACTCCATTGACCTGCCATCCAGATTTTTTGATGTAATTGCTGTAGTGTCCAATTAAAATAGAATAAAATCGGATCTAGGGTTGCTACGGCCCTGAAGTTTACCCTTTTAAATGAGATTTAAAGGGGTTTTCCATCAGGGACATTTATGACATATCCACAGGATATGTTATAAATGTCAGATAGATGGGGGTCCCACCTCTGGGACCCGCACCTATCTCTAGAAGGTGTGCAGATCGGGGAGTCCCATTCCCCTTCCTTTAGTGGAAGGGTCATGATTCTATCTGCAATGCAGACTTTACCTCTTCCCCACCCCATATAATGTGCAGCATTAGACGCCGTAGCTCGTCCACAAATTAACGAGTGAACTTCAACGGAATGAACCGAAATGTATATAATATATTGGGTAGCACAGACATTTTATATGCGTTTATCCTAGTGACCCAAGAGAGGTTAACTCTTGATAATTTTTGGAGTATCTCTTTGACCCTGCTCACCAACCCAGACTAGTTTTGCCTAACTATATTTCTTATTCTCTGGGGCTATTGTGACTCCCAGATAAGAAATTCTAGTGCTTACCCATTTAAAAGTGTATAGAGATTTCAATTGTACTTCCATTGAAGAGGGTATGTTGAGCACCAGCAACTGTGATTTAGTTTAATTTAATCTATAGAGAGAACCCTTATAATATTCGGCTAGAATTCCTTTAATATAGCTCAATGAGATCTCCGGGTCCTCACATTTAATAATAATATAAAGGGTTGTTAGATGACTATCCTCTCCTACTTTCACCCCTATAATGTGTTCTTCATCTTTTAAGGACTGCACTAGACGTTCAAACATCAGATCATATATTAATGGGGAGATAGGGCACCCTTGCCTAGTACCATTAGCTGTCCTAAATTTATTAGAGGCAAAGCCATTGTAATAAACTCTTGCACTTGGTGACGTATAAAGGACTAAGATTGCGTGCAGGAACATACCTGAAAAATCCAATTTTCTAAGAACCGCTTTGAGGAAACCCCAGTGCACCCTGTCTCGCTTGCATATTATATGCCTTTCTGCCCATACAAATAAAATAGTAATGTTTGTAAATTAATTTCAAATTAGGATTGCGCACCTCCATCATATATAGACATAATTATCAATGAGCATTTGCATGTTTATTACGCTGGTTGCTTAGTTGTCACTGTGTCTTCATCATGCTATCTCATCTGCATCTTATTACAGACATAAAATGTAACGTACAGAACCGATAAAAACACAGGGACATATACAAAAACACCGAAAAAGGCCATACTTACAAATGGACACAGCCAGGCCAGAAATGCTGATGAAAGGGCGAGCAGGTGCTTTAAATAATAATAGCCACTCCCACTAGTCTTGAGGGGAGTGGTGTGTGGTGCATGGGATGTGTAGTAAGAAATAATAAATGAATAGTGTGTGTGCAAGTGTAATACTATAAGTGAAATATAGGGGGCAGTAATAAATGAAGTGCCTCAATAGAAATAAATGGATAATGGGGTGCAAGTGAGTGAAACATGGAGGGATAGTGTGTACGTCATGAGGCACAACGTGTATAGCCAGGTAGAAGCCTATTTGTGACGCCTTGATAATTCATAGAGCGGGCTACCCTGCTTGCTATGCCAAACAACAACACACCATGCTCTCCCAGCATCAAAGACCCGGCTGTGTCCAAGAGAAGCGAATATACATAATAATGAAAAATACCTGGGGTATTGGTAATCATTTTGGCCAAAAGGACGCAAGCTCGCAATCCACGACAAGGATCCCCAGACTTGCGAGTCCCTAAATCCTAAACATCAGCATTTCTGGCCTGGCTGTGTCCATTTGTAAGTATGGCCTTTTTCGGTGTTTTTTTATAAAATGTAACGTGACTACTCTCCATGTCTAAAGCTTATCATCTGAATATAGACTGTACAAAAAGCAGCCTTCAGCCAATCTTATCGTTTTGCTTGTATTATGTTATAATTTGTGGTAAATGACATTAAATAGCAATATAACCATTGTTGAGTATTCCACAGTGGGATAGCCATTGTAGCCCTACTGACATCATTGCATATAACAAAATCATATAAAAAAAAGAGTCTCAATTACTTTTTTTTTTTAAGGAACGTCAGAGATATACGTCGGGAGTATGCCTCTGTTGTATGCCTCTGACCTAATGTGTGCCAAAAGGATACTCTTTTGGCATACGCTGGGTGGATGGGGGGGGGTCTAGGGGCACATTGACCTATACGTCGGGGGAATACTCCAGGCATATATATCTGACATGCCTGCAAAACGAGATGTGAAAAAAGTCAAAAATATTTCATTATTCATTTACAGCATAAATGTATTAAAAATCTTTCCTCTACATTGTACATGTTTAATATAGGGGTAAATTATACATTTTATTAAACTTTTCTTTGAATTATTAATATTGTCATAGAATTTTATGCAGCTGCAGAGTGTTAAGAAACTAATTTTCAGTGAGTAGGTCTTCTATCATATATATACAGTGAAGGAAATAAGTATTTGATCCCTTGCTGATTTTGTAAGTTTGCCCACTGTCAAAGACATGAACAGTCTAGAATTTTTAGGCTAGGTTAATTTTACCAGTGAAAGATAGATTATATATATATATATATATATATATATATATATATATATATATATATATATATATATATATATATATATAAAAAAGAAAATATATTTATATGCATTGTGCACAGAGAAATAAGTATTTGATCCCCTACCAACCATTAAGAGTTCAGCCTCATCCAGACCAGTTACACGCTCCAAATCAACTTGGTGCCTGCATTAAAGACAGCTGTCTTAAATGGTCACCTGTATAAAAGACTCCTGTCCACAGACTCAATTAATCAGTCTAACTCTAACCTCTACAACATGGGCAAGACCAAAGAGCTTTCTAAGGATGTCAGGGACAAGATTATAGACCTGCACAAGGCTGGAATGGGCTACAAAACCATAAGTAAGACTCTGGGTGAGAAGGAGACAACTGTTGGTGCAATAGTAAGAAAATGGAAGACATACAAAATGACTGTCAATCGACATCGATCTGGGGCTCCATGCAAAATCTCACCTCGTGGGGTATCCTTGATCCTGAGGAAGGTGAGAGCTCAGCCAAAAACTACACGGGGGGAACTTGTTAATAATCTCAAGGCAGCTGGGACCACAGTCACCAAGAAAACCATTGGTAACACATTACGCCGTAATGGATTAAAATCCTGCAGTGCCCGCAAGGTCCCCCTGCTCAAGAAGGCACATGTACAGGCCCGTCTGAAGTTTGCAAATGAACATCTGGATGATTCTGAGAGTGATTGGGAGAAGGTGCTGTGGTCAGATGAGACTAAAATTGAGCACTTTGGCATTAACTCAACTCGCCGTGTTTGGAGGAAGATAAATGCTGCCTATGACCCAAAGAACACCGTCCCCACTGTCAAGCATGGAGGTGGAAACATTATGTTTTGGGGGTGTTTCTCTGCTAAGGGCACAGGACTACTTCACCGCATCAATGGGATAATGGATGAAGCCATGTACCGTCAAATCCTGAGTGACAACCTCCTTCCCTCCACCAGTACATTAATAATGGCTCGTGGCTGGGTCTTCCAGCACGACAATGACCCGAAACATACAGCCAAGGCAACAAAGGAGTGGCTCAAAAAGAAGCACATTAAGGTCATGGAGTGGCCTAGCCAGTCTCCAGACCTTAATCCCATCGAAAACTTATGGAGGGAGCTGAAGATCCGAGTTGCCAAGCGACAGCCTCGAAATCTTAATGATTTACAGATGATCTGCAAAGAGGAGTGGGCCAAAATTCCATCTAACATGTCTGCAAACCTCATCATCAACTACAAAAAACGTCTGACTGCTGTGCTTGCCAACAAGGGTTTTGCCACCAAGTATTAAGTCTTGTTTGCCAAAGGGATCAAATACTTATTTCTCTGTGCACAATGCAAATAAATATATATAATTTTGACAATGTTATTTTCTGTTCTTTTTTTTAAATATAATCTATCTCTCACTGGTAAAATTAACCTAGCCTAAAAATTCTAGACTATTCATGTCTTTGACAGTGGGCAAACTTACAAAATCAGCAAGGGATCAAATACTTATTTACATCACTGTATATATATATATATATATATATATATATATATATATATATATATATATATATACACACTATATGGACAAAAGTATTGACACATCTACACATTATACCTATATGATCTTTTAGGACATCCCATTCTAAATCCATAGATATTAATATGGAGTTGGTCCCTCCTTTGCAGCTAAAACAGCTTACATTCTTCTGGGTAGGCTTTCTACAAGATTTTGTAATGTGTCTGTAGTAATTTTTGCCCATTCATCCAAAAGAGCATTTTTGAGATCAGACACTACTGTTGGACGAGAGGCTCACAATCTCTGTTCTAGTTCATCCTAAGCGTGTTAGATGGGGTTGAGGTCAGGGCTCTGTGCGTGCCAATCAAATTCTTCCACACTAAACTCACCCAACCATGCCTTTATGGACTTTGCTTTGTACACTGGGACACAGTCATGCTGGAATAGAAAAGGGCCTTCTTTAAACTGTTCCCCAAAGTTGGAGACATACAATTCTCCAAAATGTCTTGGTATGCTGAAGCAATAAAATTTTCCTTCACTGGAACTAAGGGGCCTTAGTCCAACACTTGAAAACAACCCCATAGCATTATCCCTCCTCTACCAACTTTACAGTTGGCACAATGCAGTCAGGCAGGTAATGGTCTCCTGGCATTCTCCATTTGTCTATCAGACTGCCAAATAGAGAAGCGTGATTCATCATTCCACAGAACATGTGTCAACTGCTCCAGTCGCGGAGTACTTTACACAACTCCATCCAAAGCTTGGCATTGCACCTGCTGATCTAAGGCCTGCATGCAGTTGCTCGGCCATGAAGCTCGCAGAGCACAGTTTTTGTTGGGATGTTAATGTCAGAGGGGGTTTGGAACTCTGTAGTTATTGAGTCAGCAGAGCGTTGGCGATTTTATGCACTATGCACCTTAGCACTCGGCGACCCCGCTCTTTAACTTTTGGTCTGACACTTTGTAGCTGAGCTGCTGGGGTTCCTAAATGCTTCCACTTTGCAATAATACCACTCACAGTTGCTCGTGGACTATCTAGAACAGAAGAAATTTCGCACACTGACTTATTGCAACTGTCCCATCCTATTACTGTAGCACGCTCAAATTCGGTGAGCTCTTTAGAACGACCCATTCTTTTACAGATGTTTGTAAAGGTAGACTGTATGGCTAGATGCCTGATTTTATACACCTGTGGCAATGGGACTGAATGAAACACCTGAATTCAATGATTAAGTGGTGCGTCCCAATACTGGAAAAATGCTGCAAAGTAAGAATGCTTTCAAAAATAGAAGTGCAACATACAAAGTGAATAAACAAAAGAGAAATCTAAATCAAATCAATATTTGGTTGTGACCACCTTTTGCCTTCAAAACCGCATCAATTCTTCGAGGCACACTTGCACACAGTTTTTGAAGGAACTCAGCATCTTCCAAACATCTTGGAGAACTAATCACAGATCTTCTGTGGATGAAGGCTTCATCAAATCTTTCTGTCTCTTTATGTAATCCAAGACAGACTCGATGATGTTGAGATCAGGGCTCTGTGGGGGCCATATCATCACCCCTCCAGGGCCAGTTATTCTTCTTTACACTGAAAATAGTACTTAATGACATTGGTTGTATGTTTGGAGTTGTTGTCCTGCGGCAGAATAAATTTGGAGCCAATCCGATGCCTCCCTGATGCTATTGCATGATGGATAAGTATCTGCCTGTATTTCTCATTGAGGACACCATTAATCCTGACCAAATGCCCAAATCCATTGCTAAATGCAGCTCCAAACTTGCAAGGAACCTCCACCATGCTTCAGTGTTGCCTGCAGACACTCATCATTGTGCCATTCTCTAGCCCTTTGGTGAACAAACTGCCTTTTGTTACAGCCATATTGTCACGGCTGTGGGGTATGTGGACCCACTGGGCCGCTGCGCTGTAGCGGAGTAGCAGCCGGTCAAACGGAAAGTCAATGACAGACACTAGGACGAGAGTACCTGGGTAGCTGGATTGTGCCAGACTATCGGAAGCAGGCTTATGGCAGACTACCGGAAGCTGGCTTCTACTGGACTATCGGAAGCAGGCTTGTGCCGGACTATTGGAAGCTGGCTTGTACCGGACTATTGGAAAAAGGCTTGTGCTAAACTTGAGCACAGGAAGTCGTCTCGGACACTTAACTTGACACGGACACTGGACATGGATCGTGCAGTCGTCTCGGACACTGGAATTGGCAGGGACACTGGACATGGATAGTGCAGTCGTTTCGGACCCTGGACTTGGCAAGGACTCCAGACATGGTTAGTGACGTCGTGTCAGACACTGGACTTGGCAGGGACGCCAGACACTGGACTTGGCAGGGACATCAGACACGGATAGTGCAGTCATCTCGGACACTGGAAAGGAAAGGACACTGGACACGGATAGTGAAGTCGTCTCGGACACGACTTGGCACAGACACAGATATTGGATACGGGATACAGCTAAGGAACCTTTGCAGAACAAACACTGGGAAGACACAACATTGCTCAGGCACTGGGGAAAGAGGCAGGATTCCAGGGTGCTCAGGGATAGGATGTGGATAATTTTACTGGTGCGTGCTGTCCCTTTAAGACTTGGCACGAGGGCGCGCGCACACCCTATGGGACAGCCAGGGAGAGGAAGCAGAGCACCTGCTGCCATTTTTCTGTACCCCAGTTCTTATGTTTTTGTGCATAGTTGAGTCCCTTGGCCTTGTTTTCACATCAAAAGTGTGGCTTCTCTGCTGCAATTCTTCCATGAAGACCTCTTCTGACCAGACTTCTATGAACAATAGATGGGCGTACCTGGGTCCCACTGGTTTCTGCAAGTACTAAGCTGATGGCACTACTGGACATTTTCCAATTTCGAAGGGAAGTAAGCATGATGTGTCTTTGATCTCCTGCACTAAATTTCCTTGGCTGACCACTGTGTCTACAGTCCTCAACGTTGACCATTTCTTTGTGCTTCTCCAAAAGAGCTTGAACAACACATCTTGAAACCCTAGTCTGCTTTGAAATCTTTGCCTGGGAGAGACCTTGCTGATACAGTATAACTACCTTGTGTCATATTGTTGTGCTCAGTGTTGCCTTGGTGGAGCTGTGACATTAAACTGTCTTTCACCTTTGTAGCAGAGTTCCATGACTTTGTGCGAGTGTACCTAGAAAAATTGATGATGTTTTGAAGGCAAAGGTGGTCACACCAAATATTGAATTGATTTTGATTTCTGTTCTGTTCATTCACTTTGTATTTTGTTAATTGATAAAAAAAAACAACAACAAATAACACATATTTTTGAAAGCATTCTTACTTTGCAGCATTTTTCCACAACTGCCTAAAACTTTTGCATAGTACTGTATATATAGAGAGACAACTTTTGTAGGTAAGGTAAATATAAACAGTCTAAGGCCTCATGCACACGAACATATTTTTTTCCTCCCGTAAATACTGGCGCAATTACGGGTCTTGGTCACAGCTATTCGACCAGTAAATACGGGTACGGTGTCACCAGTTTTCCACCCGTATTTACGGGCACGTTTTCGCTACAAAATTGCACTGCACTAATCAGCAGCCCCTTCTCTCTATCAGTGCAGGATAAAGAGAAGGGGCAGCCCTTTCCGTAGTAAAAGTAAAATAAATTTATACTTACCCGGCCGTTGTCTTGGTGACGCGTCCCCCTTTTGACATCCAGCCCGACCTCCCTGGATGACTCGGCAGTCCATGTGACCGCTGCAGCCTGTGACTGGCCTGTGATAGGCTGCAGCGGTCACATGGGCTGAAACGTCATCCCGGGAGGCCAGACTGTAGCAAGAAGTAGGGAGTTCTGGGTAAGTATGAACTTTTTTTTACACGTTGATCTATATTGTGATCGGAAGTCACTGTCCAGGGTGCTGAAAGAGTTACTGCCGATCGTTTAACTCTTTCAGCACCCTGGACAGTGACTATCCCCTGACGTCGCCTAGCAATGCTCCCGTAATTACGGGTGCACACACGTAGTCACCCGTAATTACGGGAGACCCATTGACTTCTATGGGTCTGCCTGTGACGTAATTATGGACCGAAATAGGACATGTTCTATATTTTTCAACGGCACGGGCACCTTCCCATAAGCATACGGGGAGGTACCCGTGGCCAATATAAGTCTATGGGCCCGTAATTACGGGCCGTAATTACGGCCCGTGATTACGGGCGTTTTTACGTTCGTGTGCATGGGGCCTAAGACAATCTTGTAAAATACTGCTTCAGAGAATCATTTAGTACTAATAACTTATGATGAAAAATGAGGCACTCAATACCCCCTTAAGCAATTGTTATAGAAGAGAATATCACCTTAATATGGCATGTGATGGAAAATGCCATTATTTTACCCCATCTGAAATTGGAGGTACACAGAGGTACAGTCTGGTCCTATAGGTTTCTATGGGTGCCGTATTCAAAATTTGTACAACACAGATCCGTAACAGGATCATGTGCATGAGGCCTAAGGTCTAGTTCACATGATAGTATTGAAATCAATAATCTATATTTTCTTCTACAGGGACTAATGGGAAATAGCAGAATAGGTTGAATGTTACATTTTAGCAGGAAAACCAGGTGCAGTTTATGATATGTTACTGTTATGTTATTGTTTTGTATGCTCAGTTTAATGTAATGGGACACAAAATCTTATAAATGTGTAAGTAATATCTGATTGGGTATTAAAAGTAGCTATATAGTTCTGGTTTTAACATTATTAAAGGAAAATTATCCTAATAAACCTTTACTAAAATTCGTAAAGACATTCAAAATCTGAACTAATTTACTTGTACAGTACATGTGAAGAAATATTATCTCCTGCCCTTTATAAGCTTGCTTACTGACAGATGTTGAACCATCAAGTGTCGCTGGGAATGTTGTAACCTTTGTTAAAGGAGATGAGGATTTCACTTTTTGCTAGTATTAATTTTGAAACATTCAAAGACATTAAATTCACTATTTAAAAAAGCACAGTTCACAGCCAATTCCATTCCAAGACAAAACAACCCGGAGCATAAGCCTAAGAATAAGGAGAAACTAATTTGTTTTTATTAAGGAAGGATAGATGGGCTGGACAGTTAAAAAAAATTCAAAGAAACCTGGGGCTACAATTGCAATTCTAATTATGTGACCTATTGTGTCACCTGTTATCATAGCAAATGCAGCTATCTATTAATGTAGATAGCAACGCTTTAGAAACAAACACACATTTAACAAGAGTGGCACAAGAGTTGACATGCTAAATTTTGTAAGATGCCCTTTAATCAACTCTTATCAATGTAATGTGCGTTGCAATCTTTTCAAACTGCCCGTGTTTTAAGAGTTCACTTGTTTTAAGCATTTTTTTTTTTTTCAGACCTTCAATTTCTGCATAGGCAGTGATTTCCTGAGAGCGAAATAAACCCTCTTAAAAATGCATTATAAGTGTCAATTTCTCCCTAGAGAAAACAAGCATTTCCAGTCTCTATTGTCTTGTACGATTGTATAGTTATTACATTATCCTTTGTTTCAAATACATTATATATCTTTAATGAATGTATTGAAGTTTTAAAACTTTCCATACAGTTTTACTAGCTCCATTTTCATTCTGACTACTTAATGCTTAATATTTTCAGTTCTAACACATATACACTGTGTTAGGCCTCATGCACACGTCCGTATTTTTGTCCACCCGTAAATACTGGCGTAAATACTGGTCCTTGGTCACACGTATTCGACCCGTATTGCACCAGTATTTTCGGACCCGTGCCTGTAAATACGGGACCGGTGTCACCCATATTCCACCCGTATTTACAGGCACGTTTTTGGCTGCAAAATTGCACTGCACTAATCGGCAGCCCCTTCTCTCTATCAGTGCAGGATAGAGAGAAGGGGCAGCCCGTTCCGTAATAAAAGTAAAAGAAATTCATACTTACCCGGCCGTTGTCTTGGTGACGCGTCCCTCTCTTAACATCCAGTCCGACCTCCCTGGATGACGCGGCAGTCCATGTGACCGCTGCAGCCAGTGATTGGCCTGAGATTGGCTGCAGCGCTCACATGGGCTGTAACGTCATCCCAGGAGGCCGGACTGGAGGAAGAAGCAGGGAGTTCTGGGTAAGTATGAACATCTTTTTTTTTTTTTACAGCTTTATCTATATTGTGATCGGTAGCCACTGTCCAGGGTGCTGAAACAGTTACTGCCGATCGTTTAACTCTTTCAGCACCCTGGACAGTGACCATCCGCTGACGTCGCCTAGCAACGCTCCCGTAATTACGGGTGCACACACGTAGTCACCAGTAATTACGGGAGCCCCATAGACTGAAATAGGACATGTTCTATCTTTTTCAACGGCACGGGCACCTTCCCGTAAACATACGGGGAGGTACCCGTGGCCAATAGAAGTCTATGGGCCCATAATTACGGGCCGTAATTATGGGAGTTTTTACGGTCGTGTGCATGGGGCCTTACTTGTTAGAGAAATTAGCAAAAATAATCACAACGGTAATTCATGAGGATCAAAACGGTTTTATTCCAGGCAGAACAGTGCAGCAAAGTGTCCGACGAGTCTTTGGCAATATTCAGGTGACTTCTGAGGGGGATCCCCGCTCCATCCTGTCTTTGGATGCAGTTCGACAGGGTTGAGTGGGGATAACTTTTGGCAGTGTTGAGAAAAATAGGATTTGGCAAATGTTTTATTGGATTGGTTCGATTACTATATACCATTCCCAGAGCTAATATTCTGGTCAATGAGAAGAATTCAGAGGTTTTTTTCTTAAAGCGGGGTACGAGGCAAGGCTGTCCTCCCTCTCTCCTGCTATTTGCCTTGGCGGTTGAACCTCTGGCCAATCTAGTCAGGGCAGATCAGTATATTGAGGGATTTGGTGCTGGGGAGAGAGAGGACAAAATTGTCCTATACGCGGATGACTTACTCCTGTTTCTGAAAGATCCAGAGCATAAATTGGAGTATGTAATAGCCAAAATTCTGAAATGTTGTATTTTTCTCTGGTCTTGAAATTAATTGGGCGAAATCCATGCTGTTGTCCCTTTATTTAAAGAAATTTAATACTACAAAATAAAAAGAAAGTGATCCATCTGGGTCAAAAATGTAAATATCAAAAGCTGACAGAATTATTCTGATAAAAGCAGTAGTATTTCCTAAATTATTGTTTATTTTTGGAGTATGCCCAGTCAGGATTCATGATAAGCACTTCAAAAGAATTATTATTATGTTCAACGAACTTATATGTGGGAGGAAAAAGGTTCGGATAAAAGTAGACTTTTTATGCCTTCCAAAGACAAGAGGAGGCTTGACATTCCCTGAGATCCGCATGTATTTTTTGGCTGCCCAACTACTTTACATTAAGGAATGGAACAAGGATACATTTTTGCTGTGGTTTACGTCTAAGACCAAAGGTCAATACTCAAATTTTTTTGAAGTGTTAGAATCCGGCCAATTACTATCCGGTGTACTAGCAACTGTGCCAACAGCCCGTCATCTACATGACTGTTCGACCCTCTTGGGTAAAATGCTAGGAAGGAAAAGTTCAATAGAATTCTCGCCTTTACGGCGTAATTCATGGTTAGAGCAGCTCAAGGATATTTTAGAGCTTCCTCTCCTAAGACAAAAAGGAATAAAGCGTATACTAGATGTAGTGGAGGAGGAAAAAATTAGATCATAAGAGCAACTTTCAGCGGTTTTTGATCTATCCTCAAAGGAAAGGTTCTCCTATGCTCAATTAAAACACGCCCATGATCACTTGGACAATAAATTGCTCCTTTATAAGGATGTTACGGATGGCTTCTATTCAAGATTTTTCATTCAAGAAGTAGGGGTCAAGGCCCTATCTAATATCTATAAAACATTGTTAGAGGTTAATTCAGATCAATTTGATTTTAGGAGTATTGAAAAATGGGAAAACGATCTCAAATGTGTAGGGAAGTTAAAATGGGATATTATATATAAAAACATTAGTAGATCCTCATTAAACAGGAATCACCAATTGATACAATTCAATATAGTTCACAGACTTTATTACTGTAAAGGATCTGCCAGACACAGCTTCTGTGTCGATGCCCGTGTTTAATCAGTCTGCATCTGCTCCTAGGTCTGATAGAGTGACTCGATCTGCTACCACTCAGGCTGGTAGGCTGAGGAGTGGGAGAACCTATCACAGCCTGGCCAGACGGAGCTAGCTCCCGCCCTCGGTCTATTTATACCTTCATTTCCTGCTCTTCCTTTGCCTGTGATTCTGTCTGGTTTCCTGGCTCTGCTGTTCCGGCTAGTACTATTGACCTCTGCTTCAAATTGACCCTGGCTCCTGGTTTGACTCGGCTCATTGACTACTCTAGTTGCTCACGGTGTTGCCTTGGGCAACTGCCCCATTTCTCTTAGCTTCTGTGTACCCTTGTCTGTTTGTCTGTCGTGCACTTATTGAGCATAGGGACCGTCGCCCAGTTGTACGCCGTCGCCTAGGACGGGCCGTGCAAATAGGCAGGGACTGAGTGGTGGGTAGATTAGGGCTCACCTGTCTGTCTCCCTACCCTGACATTACATAATCACAGGCCCATATACCTTTTCTACCCTGGTTCCTACACAACTATGGACCCCCTTGAGACCCTGGCTCAGCAAATGAAGGGTCCCTCCCTACAGGTCCAAGCCCTGGCTCAGAGGTGCAACCAGCGTGATGCAAACCAGGTAGTGCCCTCCACCTCACCTCTTGAACCCCACCTCAAGTTGCCTGACCAGTTCTCAGGGGTCCGAAAGACTTTTTTCTCCTTTCGGGAGAGTTGTAGGCTTTATTTCCGATTAAGACCCCACTCCCCAGGTTCTGAGAGCCAGCGAGTGGGTATAATTATGTCCCGGCTCCAGGACGGCCCCCAAGAATGGGCCTTCTCCTTGGCTCCTGACGCCCCTGAACTTTCCTCTGTTGACCTTTTTTTTTCTGCTCTCGGGCTCATCTATGATGAGACTGACAAGACTGCCTTTGCCGAGAGTCAGCTGGTGACTTTACGTCAGGGTAAGAGACCCGTTGAGGAGTACTGTTCTGACTTCTCGGTGAAATGACCCTGCCTTGAGGTGCCAGTTTAGATTGGGTCTGTCGAACGCCCTGAAAGACGTATTAGTTAGCTATCCCTCTTCTGACTCTCTAGATCAGGTTATGGCTTTAGCAGTACGTCTCGACCGACATCTCAGGGAACGACGACTTGAACGTTTTTGTGCCTTCTCATCTGGCTCCCCCATGATGGCTCCCGAGGTTCCGTTGCTTCGTTCTTCCACGGAAATCTCGGATGAACCAATGCAACTCGGAGCCTCTGTGTCTCCCCAACAACGTAGAGAGCTCCACAGGAAGAATGGTCTCTGCTTCTACTGTGGGAATGACAAGCATCAAGTGAACAACTGTCCAAGGCGTAAGAATAAGCAGCCAGAAAACTTCCCCGCCTAAGTGACCATCGGGGAGGTCGCTTGCGCGCACAGGTATTTCCCATAAATATGAAACCTAATAAGATCTTGCTTCCCTTTCAGGTCTCTTTGAGGGTAGGTCTACCACCGGCAGTGCCTTCGTGGATTCAGGGTCTTCTGCTAATATTATGTCTGTGGAATTTGATATGTCTCTAGCTATGCCATTGATTGATTTGCCTAAACCTTTCCCGGTAGTGGGCATCGACTCCACTCCACTTGCTAATGGTTATTTTACACAGCATACCCCTGTTTTTTAACTCATTGTTGGCTCCATTCATTTGGAGCAGTGCTCTTTACTGGTGATGCAGGGATTATCGTCCGATTTGGTTTTAGGCCTTCACTGGTTGCAGATGCATAATCCCACGTTTAACTGGAATACTGGGGATTTTACCAAATGGGGTAATGAATGCATGACTTCCTGTTTTTCTGTTAATTTTATTTCTCTCCCTGAGGAGGTGAACACTCTACCTGAGTTTATTCAGGACTTTGCTGATGTTTTTTCTAAAAAAGGCCTCCGTAGTGTTACCTCCTCATAGAGAATACGATTGCGCTATCGATTTGGTATCAGGAGCTAAGCTTCCTAAGGGTAGGATATTTAATCTCTCTTGTCCCGAACGTGAAGCCATGAGAGAGTATATCCAGGAATGCCTGGCCAAGGGTTACATTCGCCCCTCTACTTCTCCGGTAGGTGCTGACTTCTTCTTCGTAGGGAAGAAGGATGGTGGTCTTAGGCCGTGCATCGATTACCGAAACTTGAATAAGGTCACTGTAAGGAACCAGTATCACCTTCCTTTGATTCCTGATCTCTTCAATCAGGTTTAGGGGGCCCAATGGTTCTCTAAGTTTGATCTTCGGGGGGCTTATAACCTTATCCGAATCAGAGAAGGGGATGAGTGGAAGACTGCGTTTAACACGTCCGAAAGTCATTTCGAATACCTCGTCATGCCCTTTGGGTTGTGTAATGCTCCCGCGGTCTTCCAGAATTTCATAAATGTGTTTTTAAGAGACTACCTGGGGGTATTTCTTGTAGTGTACCTTGATGACATACTTGTGTTTTCCAAGGACTGGTCCTCCCACATTGAGCATGTCAGGAAGGTTCTTCAGGCCCTTCGGGAAAACAAACTCTTTGCTAAATCCGAAAAATGTGTGTTTGGGGTGCAGGAGATACCATTTTTGGGTCAAATCCTCACTCCTCATGAATTCCGCATGAACCCTGCCAAGGTTCAGGCTGTGGCTGAATAAGTCCAACCTGCCTCCCTGAAGGCGTTATAGTGCTTCCTGGGGTTTGCTAATTATTACAGGAGATTTATTGCTAACTTCTCGGTCATCGCTAAGCCTCTTACGGATCTCACTCGCAAAGGTGCTGATCTCCTCCACTGGCCTCCGGAGGCGGTCCAGGCTTTTGAGATCCTTAAGAAGTGCTTTATCTCTGCCCCAGTGCTGATTCAGCCTAACCAAATGGAGCCATTCATTGTGGAGGTTGACGCCTCCGAGATGGGAGTGGGTGCTGTCTTGTCCCAGGGTACCAGGTCCCTCACCCATCTCCGTCCCTGTGCCTACTTCTGGAGGAAGTTCTCGCCCACTGAGAGTAACTATGACATGGGCAACCGCAAACTCTTAGCCATTAAAAGGGCATTTGAAGAGTGGCACCACTTCTTGGAGGGGGCTAGGCACCAGGTAACTGTCCTTACCGACCACAAGAATCTGGTTTTCCTAGAATTTGCCCAGAGGCTAAACCCGAGACAAGCTTGATGGGCGTTGTTTTTTACTAGATTCAAATTTGTGGCTACCTATAGGGCTGGGTCTAAAAATATTAAAGCTGATGCACTGTCGCGTAGCTTCAATGCCAGCCCTCATTCGGAGGAAGATCCTGCTTGTGTTTTGCCCCCAGGTATAATCATATCCTCTGTTGATTCTGACTTAGTCTCCGAAATAGCGGCTGATCAAGGTTCAGCTCCCGGGAACCTTCCTGAGAACAAGCTGTTTGTTCCCCTGCGATTCTGGCTAAGGGTACTCAGGGAAAATCATGTTTCTGCACTATCTGGCCACCCAGGCATCCTGGGTACCAAGCACCTCATTGCTAGAAACTATTGGTGGCCTGGGTTGCCTAAAGACGTTAAGGCCTACATCGCCGCTTGTGAGGTTTGTGCTAGGTCCAAGACTCCCAGGTCCCGACCAGCGGGCTTACTACGTTCTTTGCCCATTCCCCAGAGACCTTGGACCCTTATCTCCATGGATTTTATCACCGATCTGCCTCCATCTCAAGGTAAGTCGGTGGTGTGGGTTGTAGTAGTAGAAAGAAGAAAGACTGCAGCACTCAGATATCCAAAAAAGTGTAGGTTTATTCACCAAGCATAAAAAACTACAACCTTTCAACCCCTATTGGGTCTTTGTCAATTTGTTTCATTGTTTTGAAGAGCTTTCTGTAAAAAGTTGGAGATTGATCTGTCCTTCTCCTCGGCCTTCCATCCTGAAACTAATGGCCAAACTGAGAGGACTAATCAGTCTCTAGAACAATATTTAAGGTGTTTTATCTCCGACTGTCAATATGATTGGGTCTCCTTCATTCCCCTCGCCGAATTTTCCCTTAATAACTGGGTTAGTAACTCGTCAGGGGTCTCCCCCTTTTTCTGTAATTTTGGGTTTAATCCACGGTTGTCCTCCGTTTCATCTGGTGGTTCCAACAATCCCGAGGTAGATGTAGTTCATCGGGAAATGTGCACATTCTGGTCCCAGGTTCAGAAGAACCTAGAGGCATACAAGAGCATACAAAGACTCAGGCAGATAGAAGACGTTCTGCTAACCCCTTGTTTGTGGTCGGGGATCTGGTGTGGCTATCTTCAAAAGATTTCCGTCTTAAAGTTCCGTCCAATAAATTTGCTCCCCGGTATATAGGGCCATACAAGGTCATTGAGGTCCTTAACCCTGTCTCCTTCCAGCTGGAGTTACCCCCGTCTTTTCAAATACACGACGTGTTTCATGCCTCCCTCCTGAAACGCGGCTTCCCGTCCTTGGCTACCTCGAGGAAACCTCCGGTCCCTGTTCTCATCCCTGAAGGGGTAGAATTCGAGGTGGCCAAGATTGTGGATAGCAGGATGGTCCAAGGCTCCCTCCAGTACCTGATCCATTGGAGAGGATACGGGCCTGAGGAGAGGACTTGGGTACCCGCCCGGGATGTTCACGCTGGGGTATTGCTCAGGAGGTTCCATCTTCGGTTCCCCAATAAGCCAGGTCCACCTAGGAAGGGTCTAGTGGCCCCTCATAAAAGGGGGGGTACTGTAAAGGATCTGCCAGACACAGCTTCTGTGTCGACACCTGTGGTTAATCAGTCTGCATCTGCTCCTGGGTCTGATAGAGTGACTCGATCTGCTACCACTCAGGCTGGTAGGCTGAGGAGTGGGAGAACCTATCACAGCCTGGCCAGACGGAGCTAGCTCCCGCTCTCGGTCTATTTATACCTACATTTCCTGCTCTTCCTTTGCCTGTGATTCTGTCTGGTTTCCTGGCTCTGCTGTTCCGGCTAGTACTATTGACCTCTGCTTCAAATTGACCCTGGCTTTACTGACTACTCTCCTGCTCTGCGTTTGGTACCTCATACACTCCTGGTTTGACTCGGCTCGTTCACTACTCTTGTTGCTCACGGTGTTGCCGTGGGCAACTACCCCATTTCCCTTAGCTTCTATGTACCCTTGTCTGTTTGTCTGTCGTGCACTTATTGAGCGTAGGGACCGTCGCCCAGTTGTACGCCGTCGCCTAGGATGGGCCGTGCAAGTAGGCAGGGACTGAGTGGCGGGTAGATTAGGGCTCACCTGTCTGTCTCCCTACCCCGACATTACAATTACACTCCGTTGTTTCTCAATAGAATCCATAAAACAAAGTCATCTAACTGTCCCAGAGGTGGGGTAGTGGAAGCCGACCATATGCACATCCTATGGAGCTGTCCGGTTGTTGTAAAATTTTGGGTAGCAGTTTTTCAGGACATTTCGGACCGTCAGGAAGGGGATATTCTTTTCTCTCCCCAATTAGTATTACTGGGAGATGATTCTGCTTTAAATGTACCCAGAGATAGGAAAAATGGTGTACTAAAGTTATTGTTTATTGCCAAACTTCAGATCGTTAGAAAATGGATGTCTAGCACTCTTCTGGCTGTATAAGCATGGATCCGTAATGTTAAAACAATCATAAGATATGAAAAAATAAACAATAAGAGTACCTCCTGGAGTAACCTTAAAAATTGCTACTGGGGCCAATGGTAGTGATTAGATTCCTGTGTAATTTGTAGTAATTTCCAAGTATGGTATGGGTAAGGGCAGGGGGCTTTATTGGGGGAAGGGTGGGGCTGGGTATCAAGATTTGTGCTAAAAGCTTTAAAAGTCATTTTGTACTATAAAGCATGTATTGCAATATTCTGTTTTAAAAGTGATTCTATTCCTGTAAAAATTTCACATTGTGTTGAATAAAAAAAATTACAATAAAAAAAAATCGTACATCAGTATTTGTAAGTCAAAACTAAGAGTGGATTCAAAACATGGAACAGGTATGAATCTTTATATTTTACTTTTTCTCTGTTTAGGTTCCACTCCTGGCTTTGGATTACAAATACTGCCCAAAATACTGCCATGTGCTGAATATAGCTCTCAAAATGGCTAAGGTCAGCAGGCAAATTCTAATAATAATGTGGAAATTAATTCCTGAAAACTATGACAATGATGAAGCAATGTACACAAAAAAGAAGAAAATGTGCATGTTTTTCCATTTCTGCCCATTTGTTCCGATAAAGTTAAAAAAATTAAAAGATTAAAAGTTCCTGTTTTGGTACCATATAAAAAGTTAAATTTTTGCCACAACAAAGTCATGGCTACGGTTTAAAGTAACAAAAAATATTCACCCTTAGAATTTATAATTCCACAAGATTAAATTCTAAAAGACATTTTTTAAACATGAACATGAAATTCTTTGTTAACATTTTATTCAAACTCTGTAAGCCCACTTTGCTTTTGATTTCGTTTGAACATTTTTTGGACTTTGGACCTCAAGCTCCATTTTGCTTTTTTTGTAGTGTCCTGTGGTTACTAGTTACATCATATCATAGTTTCTGTATCTATAAGCCTACTTGCCATTACAGCAACCTCTTCTAAGTGGGTTTCTACTCTATTAGATAAAGAAACACTAAACATAGAAAATACAATAGCAGCAATTGCTCCCTTATTCACCTTTTTTCAAGTTGATCCTATTTTATCTCATTTTGATATGCAAACTAAGAAATATATATATAATTATTTTCTATGTGTTCCAGGAGATCAGCCATTTCCCTTCTACTCACTATCCTGTGCCTGGATGTAAGATAACTGGCTGCAGCAGGAACCTCCCTTCCACTGCTCTGTCTGCAATAGGACACAAAAATAGTTAAGAACCACCCCTTTGTCTAAGCCATATCCCTAAGGAATTCAACAGCCGAAAATGTCTTTAACTGGCAACCCTTGTTGCATAACTTTAAACTTTATATACATCTTGAGTTAACCCGTTAGTGACCGGCCCATAGTCCTTTTACGTCAGTCACTAACGGGCCTTATTCCGATGCCATAGACTTTTTACATCGCGGCATCGGAATAAGTAAACAGAGTAGGGAGCTGTCAAATCTCCCTGCTCTCAGCTGCCAGATGCAGCTGAGGGCCGGGAGCGTCCCTGCTCTGCTGGGTGAGATCAATATTAGTATCGATCTCACCCGTTTAACCCCTCAGATGCGGTGCACAATAGCGTGCACCGCATCTGAGTGGTTTTGGAGAGAGGGAGGGAGCTCCCTCTCTCTCCCACCGACACCCGGCGATACGATCGCCGAGTGTCTGTGTCTCCAATGGCAGCCGGGGGCCTAATAAAGGCCCCCAGGTCTGCCTGGAGCGAATGCCTGCTAGATCATGCCGCAGGCATGACCTAGCAGATGCCTGACCGTTTTAAACGGACAGGCAGTAATACACTGCAATACAAAAGTATTGCAATGTATTATAATAGCGATCACAGAATCACATATTATAGTCCCCTAGTGGGACTAGTAAAAAAGTTAAAAAAAAGTTTAATAAAGTTAATTTAAAAAAAAATGTGAAAAAAAATTAAAAACCCAGCTTTTCCCCCTTACAAACTGCTTTACTATTAAAAAACCAAAATAAAGTTAAAAAGTTACACATATTTGGTATCTCCGCATCCGTAATGACCCCGACTATAAATCTATTACATTATTTAACCCGCATGGTGAACGCCGTAAACAATGTAATAAAAAACTATGGAAAAATTGCTGTTTTCTGAGAATCCTGACTTTAAAAAAATGTGATAAAAAGTGATCAAAAAGTCGCATCTACTCCAAAATGGTACCAATAAAAACTACAAGTCTTCCCGCAAAAAAAAAGCCCTCATACAACCGCATCAGCGAAAAAATAAAAACGTTACGGCTCTTCAAATATAGAGACGCAAAAACAAATAATTTTGAAAAAAAAGCGTTTTTACTGTGTAAAAGTAGTAAAACATACAAAAACTATACAAATTTGGTATCGTTGCAATCATAACAACCCGCTGAATAAAGTTATTGTGTTATTTATATCACACAGTAAACGGCGTAGATTTAAGACGCGAAAAAGGGTGGCGAAATTTCAGGTTTTTTTCTATTTCCCCCCAAATAAAAGTGAATAAAAGTTAATCAATAAATAATATGTCCCCCAAAATTGTGCTATTAAAAAATACAACTTGTCCCGCAAAAAACAAGACCTTATACAGCTATGTCGACGCAAAAATAAAAAGGTTATAGCTCTTGGAATGCGACGATGGAAAAACTTAAAAAATGGCTTGGTCATTAAGGTTTAAAATAGGCTGGTCATTAAGGGGTTAAATACTGTTTTGTGTTTGGTTTAATGCAGCTCTATTTATATTCCTCTTGCCAACACATAGGGCTGGTTTCCTGGACAAAATTAGAATTTTGTGTCACTCCTTCGATTCCATTTGGATTGTAAGCTAGTATGGGCAGGGTCTTCTCTCTTTTTGTCTAATTGTTTGTTCATTTGTTTTTGTTTTTTGTCATATTACTTGTTTATTACATCTCCAATTGTAAAGTGCTGTGGAATATGTTGGCACTATAAAAATAAAGATTATTATTACTGTTAATATAATTATTATTATAATAATAATAATAATAATAATAATAATAATAATAATAATAATGGAAGAGACCAGGAGAAAATTAACCTTTGTCAGGCTGCAGGATTTCTACAAGACTGTTTATTTCAGGAACAAGCAGAAAATCCTGCAGACTGACAAGGCATATGGGCAATATCCTGTTTACTTTTATCATTCATTTCTTAGTGTTTTTTTTTTTAAAGAGGACCTCTTGTCTCTCTTGACATGTCTAATTTAGTAAATACTTGCATTTCCCATAATACAACACCACTGGAACATCTTTTTTTAGAACTCTGCGTTGTGCTGTTCCTTTATTATTTTTCCTAGAAATGTATAAATAAATTGACAACTGCGTGTTACCAGTTGGGGGTGTCCCTACCTAGTTTAGCACTGTCCAATCTACTTAGTCCAGTCCGACCTTCCTTTCTGACGCGGCAGCCTGTGATTGGCTGCAGAGGCCGCTGCAGCCTGTGATTGGCTGCAGAGGCGGTCACGTGGGATGAAGCGTCATCAGCTGGAGGCCGGCCTTCTGACATCATCCTGACGTGCGTGACCGCCACTACAGCCTGTGATTGGCTGCAGTGGCGACATGGATGAAACTTCATCGCTGGAGGCCGGACAGGAGGAAAGTAAATATGAACTTTATTTTTTTTATTACATTAAAATTTTATTTTCCGAGCGCCGAGCATGGTACTGTCCAGGGTGCTGAAAGAGTTGCCGCCGATC
The DNA here is from genome assembly GCF_050947455.1 of Rhinoderma darwinii. Lineage (NCBI taxonomy): Eukaryota > Metazoa > Chordata > Amphibia > Anura > Rhinodermatidae > Rhinoderma > Rhinoderma darwinii. The sequence goes on along the minus strand of NC_134691.1, from coordinate 152,379,121 downwards.
AGTGCAGCCCATTAACTCTTTCAGCACCCTGGACAGTACCATGCTCGGCGCTCGGAAACGGAAACAAAGAGTGCACACGGCCGCTAAAACGGGCACACGGTTCCGTCAAAAACGGCCGTGAAAACGGTGTCGGAAGTGTGGACGAGGCCTTAATCTAATAAATTAACTAATACAGATTTATTTATTTTTTTTAAACTAGTTCGAAAATTTATTTTCTGCCTAAAGGAAATCTTTTTCATCGTATTGATAATCATTATTGCTATGACTGTAGTGTATAACGGGTATTGCAAGAGAAGCGGTCAGTGGATTTTACGTTTAAGATAGGGTACGGACTGGATAGGAACAGTGTAAAATGTACAAACTTTATTAATGTTTGTGTGTGGTGCATCATTAGGAGCCATACAGTAACAGGAGGAGGATCACAGCTTATCCTGCTGTCCCTGCACGCTGCCTGTACTTCTTCTGCTGGCCCTCCTCTACTCCCAATGGGCTGAAGTGAGAGCTTTAAGTATATGCAGCTTTTCCTTCAACATGCTCTAGCTGTTATTCAGGTCTTGTTTGAAAGCAAAGAATCTTAGCTTGAAAACGAGCGATAATTAGATCATAGCAAGGACATAACACATGTCCTTAGTTGCTGAAGCGCCTTCCTGCCAGGATGTATGAGATGCATTCTTGGCAGCAAAAGGAATAATGCATTTTATTAAAAAAATAATATTATGTGAAAGTTACGTGAAGGTGGACATGGCGGTCAACAGCACATCAAGACAACTGCAATTGTCAGGTTGTTTGCTTTCAGGAAATGAGGGTGCACTCGCTTTTCAAGGTGTGTAATCCCTGTATTTGATGTTTCCAGCTTAAAACCAGATTTATGGTTTTTTCAATTCTGAGAATTTTATGAATATATCTGCATGTAGACACAGGCCTCAGTAGTATTTATGAACTCTGCATGCAGCATATTGAACTTTTCTTTTTCGGACATGAGAGCCATTTAATTTTCTGCTTGGATTCCACTTTTAGCCACAATTTTAAATGTTTATGCATTTATGCAAAATTACACATTCACACAAAATTGCATGATGTGCCTGTGTGTATAAAGTTCTGGGTATCATTTTGACAGTGTGCCAGGTATCTACTTTTAGAAAATATATTGGTATGGGGTTTTAGTGTGATTTTTTTTGTTTTCATTTTGATTTTAGTTGTACATTTTAAAAGTGTGAAAATGTCCTGGCTACCAGGGGTGCAAAGTGTCTCAAACAAAAACAGGTAATTTCTGTCTGGTTTACTTGTATGACCAAACTAGACTTTACCTCTTTTGACCCAAGGCTCAAGATTAAAAATAACTTTTCCATGCATTTCATTAGATTCAAAGAGGCTCTGTCACCAGATTATAAGTGCCCTATCTCCTACATAATCTGATCGGCGCTGTAATGTAGATAACAACAGTGGTTTTTATTTTGAAATACGATCAATTTTGAGCAAGTTATGAGCAATTTTAGATTTATGCTAATTTGTTTCTTAATGACAAACTGGGCGTGTTTTTACTATTTTACCAACTGGGTGTTGTAAAGAGAAGTGTATGACGCTGACCAATCAGCGTCATACACTTTTCTCCATTCATTTTTAGCAGTACTCGCAACACACAGCGTGATCTCGCGAGATCACGCTGTACTGTCCCATACACCCACATTAACTTTACCAAAGTGTCTTGAGAGGGAATAGACATTCCCTCCAGCCAGGACGCGATGTCTATTTACACTCCCGACACTTCGGTAAAGTTTCTGTGAATGAAAGCACAGCGTGATCTCGAGAGATAATGCTGTGCTGTGGGAGTAAGTCCCCAAGTAACTTTACCGAAGTGTCGGGAGTGTGAATAGACATCGCTTCCCTGCTAGAGACGATGTCTATTCACTCTCAACACACTTCGGTAAAGTTAATGTGGGTGTATGTAACAGTACAGCATGTTGTTATATACATTACAGGACCGATCACATTATGTAGGAGATAGGGCACTTATAATCTGGTGACAGAGCCTCTTTAAAGGTATATGTTTGTACTTTAAGATACATGATAGACTTACCTCTACAATGGCACCATTCGGTAATCGAAGGAACTGTCGATAAAGATGTTTATAGCCTCTTAGATGAATTGTATAAATCATTACATGGGCAGTTATGTCTTTTGAGCTGTCTTCATCACCCTTTGAACTGTAATGTTCCAGATGCTGAATATCTGAGGTTGACAATGTTTTACTTGTTTCTTTTTTCCAGATGTAGTCATATACTGTGACCTAGACAAATAAAACTGCTAATGACTGCTGAACTGTTAATAGTATTATAATAACATAAAGTAATTGAACAAAATGATCACTGCATTGTTAGTTACTCTACTATTTTTTCTTAAACAAGTATACACTTTCTACTAATTACCACAGAGGGCAGTATTGAGACCGATTATTTACAATATATTTATTAATGACCTTTCCTACATAGTAAAATCTATAGAGCTAAATATGATACTAAGTTATGTAGGGGCATTGACACAGAACAGAACAATATTAAATTACAAAATAGATTCTATTTGATCTCATCTTCCTTGCTACCTTTCTCTAGAACATCTAAAATTGGTAGTTTAAGGGACTCATGCTCCTGTCTTTGTTGCTTTAATGCTATAGATGATTGGGCCTTCATGAAAGCCACCCTTGTAAGGTTTCAATTCCCTCTAGAATTTGTACATGCCATCTTTACTTTTCATTTTCAGTTCAATGCAAGATTTAAAGTAAATGGAACACTTTCCACTACAAGGCCTTTTCCCAACCTTTTTTATTGTACTACTTTACAACTTTTATTTTAGTACTACTGTTCCTAATCACCAATCCAAAAGAGGGACTTCTAACACCTGACAGAATTACTTGAGCAATTTGGCAAACTAACAAGTTTTAACGTAAAACTTAGCAGGTCAGAATTATTAAATATAGCCTTTTCTCAACAGAAACCGTACATCTACAAACCTCAATCAATATTTTGGCATCCACCTATCTACTAATCTCTCCCACTGTGCCGACTAAACTACTCGTTTCATTTGTTATACAATAAAACTGTGTTATAAGTATATGATATACCATTGATTTCCTGGATAGAAAAGAAAAACTTATTAAAAACATATAAAATGCCCAAAATTCAATATGTAATGCAAATGGTTCTCCATCTTTTTTTTTTTTTTTGTCACTTCGCAGGCTTTTCTCTAGATTACTCTGAAAGTGAAAGAGATCCTGCCTGGCCAATAATCTGTTAAAAAAGAAAAAAAAATGTTGTCCATGGCCTCCGCGATGTTCATTCATATTATAAAGCTATATAATTAAACAGATGTTTAGCGTTAGTTAACACTTTTAAGTATCACGATGGTTCTCCAAACTCTACAAAAATATCTTATTTAATCCTTTACTGAAAGGAGCCTATGATACTGGTAACACCATGTGTTGAACTTTGGCACCATGAGGCTGGGTTCACACGACCTATTTTCAGACGTAAACGAGGCGTATTATGCCTCGTTTTACGTCTGAAAATAGGGCTACAATACGTCGGCAAACATCTGCCCATTCATTTGAATGGGTTTGCCAACGTATTGTGCAGACGACCTGTAATTTACGCGTCGTCGTTTGACAGCTGTCAAACGACGACGCGTAAATTGACTGCCTCGGCAAAGAAGTGCAGGGCGCTTCTTTGCATCGTAATTTGAGCTGTTCTTCATTGGACTCAATGAAGAGCAGCTCAAGATATACGAGCGTCACAGACGCCTCGTATATTACGAGGAGGAGCATTTACGGCTGAAACGACGCAGCTGTTTTCTTCTGAAAACAGTCTGTCATTTCAGCCGTAAATGACAGCTAGCGTGTGAACATACCCTCATCCTCTCCTTGTTTCCCAGCGGGCCTGTTACACAAGGTCAATGATATAGATAATACAGTATATCAAAATATGTAAGATATGTTAACCCCTTCCCGCCGCAGCCATTTTTTGATTTTTGATTTTCGTTTTTAATTTTCCTCCTTCCAAGATTCATAACTCTTTTATTTTTCCATCAATAGAGCGGTGTGAGGGCTTATTTTTTGAGAGAGGAGTTTTAGTGTCTATTGGTAACATTTAAAGTACCATATAATGTACTGAGAAACTGAAAAAAAAAATGTGTGTGGGCTGAAATTGGAAAAAACTGAGATTCCTCAATAGTTTTTTTTTTTTTTTTACACCTTTCATCGTGCGGTAAAAATGACAACCTAACTTTATTCTGTGGCTCAATACAATACAGATACAGTGAAATTTATAATTTTTTTTATATATTTTACTATTTTTAAAAAAAAAATACTTTGTCTCCACAATCTGAGAGCCATAACTTTTTTAATTTTTATTTTATCGATTGAGCGGTGTGACGGATTAATTTTAGCAGGTCGAGCTGTAGATTTTATCAGTATTATTTTTTGATCACCTTTTTATTTGATTATTTTTTTGGGAGCTAAGTTGACCAAAGAACGATTTCGGTGATTTAAATGTTTTATATTTTTACGGCGTTCACCATGTGCATTAACTTTTACAGACGCAGCGATACCAATTTTGTTAACTTTTTTATTTTTTACATTGCTTTAGATGAAAACTGGGAAAAGGTTTTTTTTTTAACTTTTAATGTTTTTTTATTTTTTTCACTACTAAAAACTTTATTTCCCTTTTTTTACACATTTTATTAGTCCCTCTAGGGGACTTGAACTGGCGATCATTAGATCGCTGGTGCAAAACACTGCAATACTAACGTATATTGTATATTGCAGTATAGTGTCATTTTCACAGGCATCTGTTAAACCCTGCCACAGGCAGGGCTTAGCAGAGGCAGAGTGAAGGCAGTTCTGGGGGTATTCATTAGGCGCCTGGGCTGCCATGACAACCATCGTCACCCCCGATCTCATTACTGGGGGGGGTGATGAGCTGTCCCCTCTTTTCAACACCTCAGATGCTGCGGTCGCGATTGACCAAAGCATTTGAGGGGTTACACAGCCAGGAACAGCGCGATCGCTGTTCCTGGAAGTTAGTCCCGGGTGTTTGCTGTAAAACACAGCCGACACCTGCACTCCATACATTCCCTCCGCACTACGACGTACCAGACACGTAGTTTTGCGGGAAGGGGTTAAACACATACTCTCTCTGTAACATTGGTAACTCTACCCAAATGTGTCACTAAAAAACTGTCTCAGAATCTCTCGGATGAGTGAAAGCATTACAAGGTTATTCCCAATTCCCACATAAAGTGCCACGTGCCAGATTTGAAAAAAGGGTCTGTGCCCAGAGGGCTGAAACTGGCTGCGTCCTTACGGGGTTAAGTTGCATTTTTTAAATAAATGCTTTAAAGAGGCTCTGTCACCAGATTTTGCAACCCCTATCTGCTATTGCAGCAGATAGGCGCTGCAATGTAGATTACAGTAACGTTTTTATTTTTAAAAAACGAGCATTTTTGGCCAAGTTATGACCATTTTTGTAGTTATGCAAATGAGGCTTGCAAAAGTCCAAGTGGGTGTGTTTAAAAGTAAAAGTCCAAGTGGGCGTGTATTATGTGCGTACATCGGGGCGTTTTTAATACTTTCACTAGCTGGGCGCTCTGAAGAGAAGTATCATCCCCTTCTCTTCAGAACGCCCAGCTTCTGGCAGTACAGACACAGCCGTGTTCTCGAGAGATCACGCTGTGACATCACTCACAGGTCCTGCATCGTGTCAGACGAGCGAGGACACCGGCACCAGAGGCTACAGTTGATTCTGCAGCAGCATCAGCGTTTGCAGGTAAGTAGCTACATCGACTTACCTGCTAACGCCGATGCTGCTGCAGAATCAACTGAAGCCTCTGGTGCCGGTGTCCTCGCTCGTCTGACAGGATGCAGGACCTGTGAGTGACGTCACAGCGTGATCTCTCGAGAACACGGCTGTGTCTGCACTGCCAGAAGCTGGGCGTTCTGAAGAGAAGTGGATGATACTTCTCATCAGAACGCCCAGCTAGTGAAAGTATTAAAAACGCCCCGATGTACGCACATAATACACGCCCACTTGGACTTTTACTTTTAAACACACCCACTTGGACTTTTGCAAGCCTCATTTGCATAACTACAAAAATGGTCATAACTTGGCCAAAAATGCTCGTTTTTTAAAAATAAAAACGTTACTGTAATCTACATTGCAGCGCCTATCTGCTACAATGGCAGATAGGGGTTGCAAAATCTGGTGACAGAGCCTCTTTAACGTGACCTTATCACATAATAAACTTTTACGCTGCAGTTGATTATTGCAGATGTTTACTATGCATGTTAACCATAAAAAAGTTAGGGGACAACACACACGTATGCCATTCTGTACTTTATCCGTTACTTCTGATGTTAACAATCATTACAAAGAAATAATCAATGTCAAAATTTGTTTCTTTTCATCTCTTGCCTGTAGAGAAATTTCTTCTCTTGACAGTTATTCATATACACTGAATGGCCACATTATTAGAGACATCTGTCCTTTCACTATAGAAAAATCCTGCTATAGCCATTGGAGATATATATGCAGCTTCAAAAACATATAGCTATTAGATACTGATTGGTAAATCCCAGATTTCAGTGGGAACCAACAAACCTATGTCATGCAAGATAGACCTTTGATGGATTTCCATATTGTCCAGGTTAGTTTTTGCCATTCTATTGACCCCCCCCCCTCTCCCACCACAACCACCACCCAGGTAAGTGCTGCCAGAGATGGCCACTCATCTCCCTCTGCCTTCACACACTAACATACATGTTCCATCAAGCTGGAGGCGCAAGTTAGAGGGATCGGAATTGTTACCCTTTGTGCGTAATAAAAACTATAGAATATCTATGGGTAGCTTTAGACACACAAGGTGCAATATTGATATTAGCAATCAACTCAATAGCATGTTTTTCTGTAAGTCATATCAGGCAGCGACAGAATGATGTCACTTGGCTAAAATAAAAATGAATGTGTTTGTAAAATCAACTGGAATATTTGAATTTGAAATACATTCATAAATAAATATGTCTTAAAAGGAATGCCCACTTTTGGTCAAAATTGGTACTCGGTGTCCTAAGTTGATTGTCCCAGTGGGACCCTTTTCCTATAAGCTGGTTCATGGCCCCTGAGCTGAACTATTAATGCTCTTTTTAATGCAGTGCCCTTGCTGAGTAAGGAACAACAGAGCATCTGTCTATAGTGAATAAGTAGAGGTCTAAGAAGCCTGTGACGAAGAGTTGTTCTACAGTGGGCACCCTCTTTATGTGGGTTTTGTGCCAGAAAGAAAAAAATTGCAGCATCTTGATTTATGTTATATTAAATACTAAGAACAGTTCAGCTTCACACTAGGGTTTATATGAAGCATCAGTTACTAATAAGAGAAAGGAGGATGGTTCGCCACTCATACCAGCTTTTATTGCAACTTGTTTCACATAAGTTCTAAATAAATGCAATAACAACAACAACACCAACATCCATGTAATGCATAATTCAATCTCCCAATAGATATAAAAAAACGAATATGCTAAACAAGACGGTCAGGATTAATTTTCAGCAGGGGGAAAATAATTACAATCACACTTTCCCATTGAAGGCAGTGAAAATGTAAACAATACTTCCCTCCAGGCAAGTGCTTTATCAAGTCGACAGATGCATTTGAATTTCCATGGGCGGGGGGCAAAATAGGTTACATGTCATTTTAATAGAAAGGCCTAACCCTCAAGATGGACTGCGGACTGTAACATTGGAGCTGTCTTTCACTAATGCAACAATTTAGGCCTCATGAAAACGCTGTATTTTAGTATGGTATACAGCTGTGTGTACAGTACTGCATATAAATAAGCAATACAGAAAAATTAAGAATGTCATGGAAGGTCACTGACCTCTCTGTTAAGACTGACATGCTAGTTTACATGCATATACATACATACACCGTAATCTGAAAAAGCAATGCATCTATCTATCTATCTATCTATCTATCTATCTATCTATCTATCTATCTATCTATCTATCTATCTATCTATCTATCTATCTATCTATCTATCTATCTAATATCTATCTATCTATCTATCTATCTATCTATCTATCTATCTATCTATCTATCTATCTATCTATCTATCTATCTATCTATCTATCTATCTATCTATCTATCTATTCTATTCTATCTATCTATCTATCATCTATCTCTCATATATCTATCTCTCATATATCTATCTCTCATATATCTATCTATCTATCTATCTATCTATCTATCTATCTATCTATCTATCTATCTATCTATCTATCTATCTATCTATCTATCTATCTATCTATCTATCTATCATCTATCTATCTATCTATCTATCTATCTATCTATCTATCTATCTATCTATCTATCTATCTATCTATCTATCTATCTATCTATCTATCTCATATCAATCTATCTATCTCTCTCATATCAATCTATCTTTCTCTCTCATATCAATCTATCGATCTCTCATATCAATCTATCTCTCTCTCATATCAATCTATCTATCTCTCTCATATCAATCTATCTCTCATATCAATCTATCTCTCTCTCATATCAATCTATCTATCTATCTCTCTCATATCAATCTATCTATCTCTCTCATATCAATCTATCTATCGCTCTCATATCAATCTATCTATCTCTCTCATATCTATCTATCTATCTCTCTCGTATCAATCTATCTATCGCTCTCATATCAATCTATCTATCTCTCTCATATCTATCTATCTATCTATCTATCTATCTATCTATCTATCTATCTATCTATCTATCTATCTATCTATCTATCTATCTATCTATCTATCTATCTATCTATCTATCTATCTCATATCAATCTATCTATCTCTCTCATATCAATCTATCTTTCTCTCTCATATCAATCTATCGATCTCTCATATCAATCTATCTCTCTCTCATATCAATCTATCTATCTCTCTCATATCAATCTATCTCTCATATCAATCTATCTCTCTCTCATATCAATCTATCTATCTATCTCTCTCATATCAATCTATCTATCTCTCTCATATCAATCTATCTATCGCTCTCATATCAATCTATCTATCTCTCTCATATCTATCTATCTATCTCTCTCGTATCAATCTATCTATCGCTCTCATATCAATCTATCTATCTCTCTCATATCTATCTATCTATCTATCTATCTATCTATCTATCTATCTATCTATCTATCTATCTATCTATCTATCTATCTATCTATCTATCTATCTATCTATCTATCTATCTATCTATCTATCCATCCATACATCCATCAATTTTTTTAGATCCGAGGTACAACTAATAATGTCACAGTACCGCCTCATGAACAAGGCAAAGCCTGTGCCGCAGCAAACATACAGCTGTATTATGGAGTCATAGGCACTCTGTGCACCACCCGTTAATACTTCCATGAAGCCCTTTTTTTAACCCTAAAAGCAATGCTTCTAGGAGAGAACATTTTGTTTATGAAACATATGATTATGGAACATTTTGATTATGGAATATGTGATGGAACATTCTATGACTTATTTTATTCTCCATATAAATCGGAAGCAAGTGTAGGTGCAGTATGGGCCCAAAGCAGTCTATGGTGGCTGTATTACAGGTCTGTCCATAACGCAGGTCCCTAATACAGCAGTGAGCATAAGCCCTGAGAATAAAACTCTATGGCCCATATGTACCAAAAATGGCGTCATTTTATCCAATGTCCAAGTTAAAGCTCGGCTAATGTATCAACATATTTTGTGACATTTATGAGTGCATGTGAGTTCTTTGATAAATTTGTTACAACATATATCACTGCCATTAACCTTCACAATGGCTAAAATATGGCACTTTTTCTACGAGAGAGTGTGTGTGACGTAAAGATGCAACTTTTTTCTTATTTACAGTTTTTTTTTCAGATATTTTAAAAAGCCACACTTCACAAATGTGTCTAAATCCTGGCCAAGCACTAAGCCACATCCACTTTTTACTTAATTTTTAAAAACTGAAGTGCATGGCGCAAATGCGGCTAAATTCTGCTGCAAATGGTTGTAAATATGTTGCACAGCAGATAGGACAATATTTTGGAGAAGGCTACATGCACACGTTGCAGATAAACGCAGGTGATTCCGCATGTAAAATCCACACTTAATAGAGCGTTTTTTTCATGAGTTTTTGGATGAAGATTTTTTTTTTATGTAGTTACAGGTTTATCTGCTAAAATTTTGTAGCGTTTTTTTATAAACTTGTCAGATACATTTCTGAAACGGAAACACAAGATTGACTGCAGGTCAATTTACGTGCGGAAAAGTTCTGCAACGTGTAGATGAGATTACTTCAAATCTCTCTTCATTTGCTGGTATTGTAATACACTTGACTTTCTGCAGGAAAATCCGCACAATTAATCCGCACGTAATACGCATTGTGTGCATGTGCCTTAAAGGTGCAAACACATTGATAAATGTGGGCCTATGTGCACATTTATCCTATGATCATATTTTATATATAATGTCACATCTTAAATGCTAAAATCTTTGTTTCAGGTGATTAATATCAGGGCTCGCTGCATATACAGCCGGCTCCAAAGTAACACAGAAAGTTATAAAATAAAGAATGTTCAGCTGAAATTGACATCTGTGTATGTGATATTTATGAAATATTTTTACAGGTCAACAGGTGCGGTGTTGGCAGCCCTGTTTAAAACAGATGTATTATATTTTCACTTTGTACTCAGTTACAGAGGCCTCAGAGTGCGCAACATGTTCATAATAGGGACAACAACAAAGCTAAACCCCTAAAAAACTATTGGATTTAGGCGATAATCACAAGTCAGTTTATAATTTTAGTATGTGTTAGTAAAATAGGGATTTATTTTGAAATAGCAATAGCTTTATTTTTATATCATCTTATACAAATAGTTTATATAAATTACAGTCATGTAATGTGCCCCTCTAGTAGGTCAGCTTGGGATGCATTTCGGTTAGGGATGGCAGGGTTGGTTAACTTAAAGTGTGACTACACTTTCATCAAACTTTTAATATGTCATAGAGACATTTCAAAAGTTTGGATCGGTGGGGGTCCATTGCTGAAATGAAGGTGTAGAAGCACTCACCTGCCCGCTCTGCACCTTTGGCTGTGATGAGCGCTCCCTGTCAGGCTGAAGACGGCTTACACAGAACGTCTATGAGAGCCGTCTTCAGGCTGACGGTGATCGCTGATCATAGCTGAAGGAGCAAAGCGCTCAGCTGAGTGCTTCTGCATCTTCGTTTCAGCAACGGTCCCAGCCCATCCAATCTTTTGATATGTCTCTATGACATATCATAGGTTTGAGGAAAGTGTAGTCACTCTTTAATAGTTATTGCCTATCATTTTAATACACCTACTGAGCTAGTAATAATACTACATTGCTATAGCAATACTACATTACTATAATAATACTACTACATTACTGTAACAATAATACTACATTACTATAATAATACTACATTACTGTAACAATAATACTACATTACTATAATAATACTACATTACTATAATAATACTACTACATTACTGTAACAATAATACTACATTACTATAATAATACTACATTACTGTAACAATAATACTACATTACTATAATAATACTACATTACTGTAACAATAATACTACATTACTATAATAATACTACATTACTATAATAATACTACTACATTACTGTAACAATAATACTACATTACTATAATAATACTACATTACTGTAACAATAATACTACATTACTATAATAATACTACATTACTGTAACAATAATACTACATTACTATAATAATACTACATTAGTATAATTATACTACATTATTATAACATTACTACATTACTATAATACTACTACATTTCTATAATAATACCACATTACTATAGTACTACATTACAATAAAAATAATACATACTATAATAATACCGCTAGCTTTAAACTTACTGGGAGTTTGCGAGTTTACTCCACTTGCTTATTTTTACAAGTTTTCCAGTTTAAGTGTCGCTAAACGCAGTCTGGCTGCTCAGTTGGCAGCGTTTGGTGGACACAAGAATGTCCAGATTGGGCAGCCCCTTTTTAGATAGTGCCACAGTGACCTCTGTAGATAATGCCACAGTCCCCTTTGTAGATAATGCCACAATGCGCTCTGTAGATACTGCCAAAGTACCCTCTGTAGATACAGCCACACCCCATGTAGATAATGCCAGAGTGATCACTGTAAATAGTGCCACACCCCCCTAGATAATGCCACAGTGCCCTCTATAGATAATGTAACAGTGCCCTCTGTAGATACTGCAACAGTGCCCTCTGTAGATACTGGCACAGTGCCTTCTGTAGATAGTGCAAAACCTCCCCTAGATAATGCCACTATGCCCTCTGTAGATAATGCCACAGTGCCCTCTGTAGATAATGCCACAGTGCCCTCTGTAGACAGTGCCAGTGCCCTCTGTAGACAGTGCCACACACTCCTAGATCTTATGACAGTGCCCTCTGTAGATAGTGCCACACACCCCTTATAGATAGTGCCACCCCTATAGATAGTGCCCCCACACACACGCACCTATAAATAGTGCCACACATATCCCCCTATAGATAGTGTCACACATACCTCCCATAGATAATGACACCCCCCTATAGATAGCTCCATTGGGGCTTCCTCTAGAAGTGGAATCCCCAGCCAGAGCGTTGCCGCCGCTACGTAATGGTAAGAGCAGAGTTCACAGCAGCACTGAATCTGCACGCTCATCTCCTGAAATACTCTGTGCTACCTTAAACTCTGTGGACAGGTCAGGATCCTGTTTCTTTTAAATGCTGCACTGTAGCGCAGCCTTATATAGTGGATCGAGTGGGTTCGCTAGCAGCATTTAAAAGAAACAGGATCCTGACCTGTCCACAGAGTTTAAGGCAGCACAGAGTATTTCAGGAGATGAGCACGGCCGGCCACGGGCAGCCGGTTGTTTTTTCCGAGCCGTGCTCCCATTATAAAGTATAGGAGCACGGCCCGTAAAATAAAAAAATAGAACATGTTCTATCTTTTTAACGGCACGGGCACCTTCCCGTGAGAAAACTGGGAATGTACCCGTGGCTAACAGAAGTCTATGGGCCCGCTATTTCGGGTTGTAATTACGACCCGTAATAACGGGTGTTTTTACGGTCGTGTGCATGAGGCCCCGTAATGACGGGTGGCTACATGTGTGCACCCGTCATTTCGGCAGCGTTGCTAGGCGACGTCAGTAAATAGTCACTGTCCAGGGTGCTGAAAGAGTTAACTGATCGGCAGTAACTGTTTCAGCACCCTGGACAGTGAATTCCGATCAGAATATAGAGTAACCTGTAAAAAAAAAAGACGTTCATACTTACCGAGAACTTTCTGCTTCCTCCAGTCCGGTCTCCTGGCCGTTGCCTTCGTGACGCGTCCCTCTCGACATCCGGCCCGACATTCCTGGATGACGATACAGCCCATGTGACCGCTGCAGCCAATCACAGGCTGCCGCGGCCTCTGCAGCCAATCACAGGCTGCAGAGGCCTCTGCAGCCAATCACAGGCTGCCGCGTCAGAAAAGAATGTCGGACTGGAGGAAGAAGAGGGACTTGTCACCAAGACAACGACCGGGTACGTATGAAATGCTTTTTATTTTATTTTTAATCAGCAGCCTCTTTTCTCTATCAGTGATTGATAGAGACAAGTGGCTGCCGATTTGTATAATATTTTTGACCGGGTTCGGTCAAAACGGGTTCGGCCGAACCCGGTGAAGTTCGGATTCGCTGCGAACCGAACTTTTCCCGATGTTCGGACCGAAACTGGGTTCGGTTGTCCCGGTTCGCTCATCTCTAGTTAAAGGTAATGAAGGCACTTTGGCATCATTTATTTGGAAAAATAAAAATCTAACCCTTTCAATCTATTTTCCCCCTAACACTAAATGTTAAGGGAGCATCTGCTTGTTCCATGAAAATACATCAGATTGTCAACAAAATCCATAGATAAATATCTACTTTCTATGGATAGCGCTAAATGCCAAATGAATGGATAAATAAAATCGGACTGCACCTCACAACAGCATGTCTTCATAAATCATCAAAAGTCAAAGTTAATATAGTACTGCATGTTACATTAAATCTAAAATTGGAATAAGAATATATAATCTGATATTGAACAAATTAAAAAGTGGATTTATCAGGATTACTATCTAATAAAAAAATATTATCTAGAAATCCATCTTTTGCATTATAAATGATGATACTAATAATATATGAACTGTACAGATATTTATAGCCACATAAATAAGCAATTAAAATAATACTACAATAAATTGAAATTAATTTGGTTTCCTTTTTCCAAAAACACAAAACAACCATCTGTTCTCCACCTGGACTTTAACCACTTTCTACCTAGTCTTCTATCTAGATTTTCCTCTAGATAACGCATTAGCTCATTCAATCACTGAACATATTACTTGTTCATTCCTCATAGATTTTCCTTTTTTGTTTACTATTGTTTTCTGGTGAAGGTATTTATGTCAGCATAATGATCCGATCTCAATGGGTGTCAGCATGAATCAGTGGCCCAAGAAGAGATCATCAGGAAGTAAGGCAGAACAATTCCTTGTCTCATGGGAGCAATGTGTGCTATCAGTCACTGAGGTGTGAGTCTCTAACCTTTTTGACCTTCTCTGTCATGGGTTTCAAACATATGAAGGAAAAGTAGAAGCGGGATTCAATGATTGCCACTGTATGGTGTCTCTTGTTCCCCTGAGGGAATAGTGTCCCAGTGAGGCTCTAATGGGAGGCTACAGAAGACTCATGCACAAACTCTGCCTCATTACTCCTCTTGATCCCTCCAAGAGGTCATCTGTCATTAGCCAAGAAGACCGGTATAGGCAGCATTAAAATGTTAACCCACATACAATTCAGATGTTTCGGATCTTAATGCTACTAATAACAAAACATGGTGCACCAAAAAAAAAAAAAAAAGAGAAATAAAAAATCTACAATATCAGCTTACCTTTATTCGGCTTATATCCAATGTCTAAACATAACATTTTTACTACTTTGGAATCACCTGTATTGTATCAGTATTAATTTAATTTTTAGTTAATAAATATCACTTAGGCCTTATTCACTCAAGTATGTCTGATTTGCGTCCACAAAATATAGATAGTTTTTCTTGTATATGAATGTCCGTGTGTCTTCCGTGTGTCATAAGTTTTTGTCATCTTTTTTACCCTCTGCAAGCACTTTTTTTCTTTTGATATTTCTTTAGCAAATGATCCGTGAAAAACAGACAGCACGCGGATGTTGTCCGTGGGCGATACATTTTTTTTCACGTACCCATAGTTTTTTATAGGAAAGTCTGGTCATAAAAACGGACCAGAATAGGACATGCTGTAAGTTTCTCGCAGCGGACACACTTTCCGTGAAAAAGAAAAATGGATGTTTGAGTAACCCCATTGAATTGCATGGGTCAGTGTGCTCTCTATTGTTAAAAAGGATAGCACACTGATGAGAAATATGTTCATGTGAATAAGGCCTTATACTCTTGGAATTACCAACATGCATTCCCACCTTGTATATGGTTGTCTTAAATCTCAGACCATGGTTGGGGTATTGCTAACTGATATAAGCTGTAGGGATGTGAGAAATATGGAACATATACATTGTATGTTCTTGATGTAAAGTCGACTTTGCACAAGTGACACAATCTACACGTAGTGCTCTTAAAGTTACCTCTTCATTTTCCACTATTATACCGTCTGCACATAGTATAGCTACGTGTGCGGACCCTGTCCCTAAATCTCAGTAAAGTACTATATATATATATATATATATATATATATATATACAGTGAATGAAATAAGTATTTGATCCCTTGCTGATTTTGTAAGTTTGCCCACTGTCAAAGACATGAACAGCCTAGAATTTTTAGGCTAGGTTAATTTTACCAGTGAGAGATAGATTATATAAAAAAAAATAAAAAAAATAACATTGTCAAAATTATATATATTTATTTGCATTGTGCACAGAGAAATAAGTATTTGATCCCTTTGGCAAACAAGACTTAATACTTGGTGGCAAAACCCTTGTTGGCAAGCACAGCAGTCAGACATTTTTAGTAGTTGATGATGAGGTTTGCACACATGTTAGATGGAATTTTGGCCCACTCCTCTTTGCTTGCAGATCATCTGTAAATCATTAAGATTTCGAGGCAACTCGGATCTTCAGCTCCCTCCATAAGTTTTCGATGGGATTAAGGTCTGGAGACTGGGTAGGCCACTCCATGACCTTAATGTGCTTCTTTTTGAGCCACTCCTTTGTTGCCTTGGCTGTATGTTTCGGGTAATTGTCGTGCTGGAAGACCCAGCCACGAGCCATTTTTAATGTCCTGGTGGAGGGAAGGAGGTTGTCACTCAGGATTTGACGGTACATGGCTCCATCCATTCTCCCATTGATGCGGTGAAGTAGTCCTGTGCCCTTAGCAGAGAAACACCCCCAAAACATAATGTTTCCACCTCCATGCTTGACAGTGGGGACGGTGTTCTTTGGGTCATAGGCAGCATTTCTCTTCCTCCAAACACGACGAGTAGAGTTAATGCCAAAGAGCTCAATTTAGTCTCATCTGACCACAGCACCTTCTCCCAATCACTCTCAGAATCATCCAGATGTTCATTTGCAAACTTCAGATGGGCCTGTACATGTGCCTTCTTGAGCAGGGGGACCTTGCGGGCACTGCAGAATTTTAATCCATTACGGCGTAATGTGTTACCAATGGTATTCTTGGTGACTGTGGTCCCAGCTGTCTTGAGATCATTAACAAGTTCCCCCCGTGTAGTTTTCGGCGGAGCTCTCACCTTCCTCAGGATCAAGGATACCCCACGAGGTGAGATTTTGCATGGAGCCCCAGATCGATGTCGATTGACAGTCATTTTGTATGTCTTCCATTTTCTTACTATTGCACCAACAGTTGTCTCCTTCTCACCCAGCGCCTTACTTATGGTTTTGTAGCCCATTCCAGCCTTGTGCAGGTCTATGATCTTTTCCCTGACATCCTTAGAAAGCTTTTTGGTCTTGCCCATGTTGTAGAGGTTAGAGTCAGACTGATTCATTGAGTCTGTGGACAGGAGTCTTTTATACAGGTGACCATGTAAGACAGCTGTCTTTAATGCAGGCACCAAGTTGATTTGGAGCGTGTAACTGGTCTGGAGGAGGCTGAACTCTTAATGGTTGGTAGGGGAGCAAATACTTATTTCTCTGTGCACAATGCAAATAAATATATAGAATTTTGACTATGTGATTTTCTTTTTTTTTTAAATATAATCTATCTCTCACTGGTAAAATTAACCTAGCCTAAAAATTCTAGACTGTTCATGTCTTTGACAGTGGGCAAACTTACAAAATCAGCAAGGGATCAAATACTTATTTCCTTCACTGTATATATATATATATATATATATATATATATATATATATATATATATATATATATTAACTTATATAAGCCGCACCTATTAACTCTCTTTCCTACCCTGCTGGATTGTTGCTTCCACCTTTCAATTGTCCAAACAATTCCTCAAAATCCATCTTTAAACATTGCTTATACACATTCATCTCCATCATTATTACCTCCACTATCTCCCCATTGAACCTGGTGTTCTAAACCTATTCCTTTTAGACTGCAAGCTCATTCGCACAGGACATATTTATGCATTTATTTGTAACATGTATATTCATATTCATTTACTTTCCCCGTGAGTCTAGAGAGTTTGTTCAAGACCTCCTTATTATAAGCCAGTTTTTACCCCCTCATTTATTTCTCTAGAGGTGCATTTTCTCTTTTCTTTTGTTTCATTGTTGCTAGATGTCCATATTTTCTATTTTTTTTTTAAGGAACAATTTTTAAAAAATTCTGCTTACAATTTTTTGACTCTTCTATCCAAAATCCTACGTCTGTCCCTATTTGATTAAATGAGTTTTATTGGTATCGCTTCTTACCTGCTCCTCATCAGTATGCATCCTACATACAGGCACAATTACCAGAACTGCAAGTGAATGAGCAATTTACAATTCAGTAATATTGGTAGTGACTGCTGATCTGGTAAACTTCAGAATGATGACTGAGTGACAGGTGAAGGTGAAAATGCTTTAATTGGGTAAGCCTGTATAATATCTGGCCTCCGGATAAAAGACTTCCGCTTCCTGCACTCACAGCGCTTTAGCAATAAAACTGTGAATATACAAGCACAGTGACTTATCACTATCATGAATTAGAGAGGTTTCCACACAGTCCTGGAGGGATAACATTTTGAGGTTACAGAAACAACATTGTATAAATTTTAGTAAAATGCCCACCCTGTATTTAGGAATGAGAGCATGCGGATGTTAGTCTAAAGTAATCGCAGCAATAAAAAGTTGATTGTGCACATGGAACCTATAGTTAAACTTGCTGCATCTTCAACATTGCTATTTAACATACCAGGCTTGTGAAAAAGGATTTTAGGAATTCTTTTGGAAAGCAATTTTCCCCAAAAATATATATTTTTAAAAACAAAATTTGTTTTATGTATATATATATATATATATATATATATATATATATATATATATATATATATATATATATATATCAAATTATATATTATATATATATACATAAATATATAATTGTATATATATATATATATATATATATATATATATATATATATATATATATATATACTGTGTATGTGTGCATTTATTATGTATCATGTAGGAGGAAGTATTATAACATGACTGCCAATTTATTCCACTAATATAAATCAAGAATGAAATTCTCGGAAATATGTTTTTGTCACCTGCAAACTTTACACCTGCATGAGCAATTTTATGTGATTTTGATTTGCCAAAAGTGTCCTAAGTTTTTCCAGTCATGTTTGATAACAAACTTCCTAAATCTAAACCACTTTGGGTTCAAAGCTGCAAAACTTAAAAGAAAGGGAAGTATTACAACCCATGTAATCTAAAAGCCTTCCTGTCACGCATTTATTCGTCTTATTGAAAACACATATGGTAAAACTTAGAGGAAAATTCAGTTCGTTTTAGTATAAAAACTTCATGCATCAAGCCAAAGCACAACAGTGTTAACATGAAATCTGAAATGAGTTATTAAATCAGAACATGTTTCATGGAGCGGGCTCGATCATTGGAGGTAAACGGGGAAAAAAAATCACAGGCATTGTTTAAAGTGTAAGAAGCACATGAACTAGTGTGACCATTGGTGTTAAAATCGTCACTATTATAATGTACTAATAGGAATGACAAGAATTCATCACAATAATAATAATAATAATACTCATTATTATATTATTGCCCTGCTAGTAGAGCCAGCATTGAAATCCATTTTTGTGATCACAATGGTCATTTATCAACTAGTAAAAATAAACATTTATTTGCTATCCCAGGTGATAAAGTTGGAAATATGGGCAGAGGCGTAACTTGAAGCTCCTGGGCCCCAATACAAAATCTATAACAGGGCCGTCACCTACCATATATAATTTTAAATACTGGTGTCTTCTTATGTGGCTGAGGGACTTTTGGGCCCCAGGCCCGGGGGGCGATTGCTACCTCTGAACCCCTATAGCTCCGCCCCTGAATATGGGCCTATTTAAGTCAGTAAGTAACCATGGCAGTAAAGTATATTTATGTCTGTCTCTAATAGCAACTAGGGCCACATGAAAACCTTTCACAATACACTGAAGTTTCTGTAAAACTATTAATTAAAAAATTCTTCTGAGGGTACAGAACCATCATTTTTTAACTGGGCTACAAACTTAACAGGGTTTTCTCATCAAACAACCCCTGTCCATATCCTCATTGGGACATAGGGAAGTCCCAGTGGACCCCGGTGGGTCCACACCCCACGCCGTGACAACCCTACTCCTTTTTTCCATCTTTAAAGTTCAACATTACAGTTTTACTATAACGTTTCTTAACTAGATACCTGACAACACATGATATTCTTGACTTTGTTATACTTATTTTAGTTTGTATATTTTCATGTTTTTCATTTAAAGTGAAATACTTCCCGGGAGCTATTATATTTCAGAATAGCAATTTTAGCACTGTCTTTATTCCGTGTTACTATCAGAATCGTTCTATTTAGAAATAAAAGTGGGTACAGATAATAAAGCAGGGCAGCACCAGGAGCAGAATTTCAGCCATGCTTAGGTATATAGTCTTCACATCCTCACCTAAGTATTACACGAAAGACACTTGGTTACAGATGCAAATGGTGACCAAGTGAAAAAGTTCACACCCTTCTGGTCATGTGTACACTTTGGGGTGGGCCAGAAGGCGAGTGTTCCTGGCACACTAGTGGTTTCATGTCCAGTTCGTGGTATTAAGCAGTAATGCTCCCATGCTATAATCTATAACATTTCACTGGTTCTAAATTTTCAGTCAAGCACTGAGTTTTTTAAAAGTTAATTCAATAAATAAGAAAAAAATTAAACATTTTACTGAAAACGTCTTGAGGGCATCGAGGGCAATTTGTATTTAACACATGTCAGTCGTTTTTGATGAAGATCTGATAACATAACTGTTACTATGTATTTTTATACCACTATTCAAAGCTCCTCAACACTAGTAACTATATTCCTCCAAGGTATAGAAGCTGTTAGAATTTTGAAAGACAGTTAATTTAATCTCTCAGTGCATTTGTCACGTATGCTAACTAATGTATTGAATAATGGATGACAAGTTAGGATTCAAAATTGTGTATGTAAAGTGGTAGGAAAATAAAGTGCTGATATTTTATCAACAACTATGTAGAGTTTCTATATACAAAAAAAAGAGAACTAGCAGAAATGGTTGTGGAAATATTGTTGATGAAACCAGAATGAAAAAAAGATTACCTGCTTTCTTTAATCCAATAGTTTGAGTTTTTGTGTAGTCCCACAGTGATATTTTTGGACTATAGGTGGAAATTTATATACCCAGAGTATCTATATGCAACTAATACAAATAAGGGGGGAACCTGTCCCTTCCAAGAAAATATTGCCCTGGTTTGGACACCCCTCTATTAGCTGCAAAGAGCGGCTCTTGTTTTCGCAAATAAGGCACGTCCATGTTCTATATGATCAGCCATTTATTTAAATGGCTGGAATTTCATTTTACATTTCCCCTTCAATTGTGAGGCTTGAAGTAGCTTTTCCCAATTGTAATTGCTGATCATCTGATGTTTCGGGGATCAGCTGATCTCCATGCCGGCTTCAATTTTAAAAGGGGTTGCCTTCAAAAAACAACCCCTTTAATGAAGAAACACAAATGCCCATTTCATATGTAAATAGTGATACTCCATGATGCTTGACACAAGTCCCAACAGAAGGAGCCTCGTTAAAGCAGAGCCGTGTCGCCTAATGAGGCAAGCGTTGGCACACTGTTGGCATGCTCACAATAAAGTTCTAGTAATCATGATACAAGAATGATGTTTTTAACTAAACAATAGGGAGAATACAAGAAGAAAGGATACATCTTCACGTTTCACTGGTACTGCAATGCTGTTTGGCCTAATTGCTGAATTTTTTAGCGTGTTCCAACGCATGCAATAAATTGTGATTCACAAGCAAAGAGTTGAATTGTCTTAAGATAACTATGCCGTGAACACTTCTGTGCCTGTGTTAATACACTTGTCAAAACGATCTCCATTTTACATCAGATAATGGTAACTAGTAACCATGGGGCACAATGCTAAAATTTTGGACAGAGCCCCATAATCCTAACCTATTTATATTTATGTACATGAATAGGTTAGGATTATTTTGGTCATTTTCTACTCCATTTTTCCTCTTTTCTTTGATTTTTGTCAATTTGTCTTTTGTTTCCTAATGCCCTCATCCACTTTACCCACCTCGATCATCCACAGTGATGACTAACTGCACCTCAAGTTTCCCCCTTGGTTCCAAGGCCTTACAGCAGCTGCTATGCCTGCTGACCTAAAAGATTCGCGTTTCAGCGCAAGATACAACTTCTATGTATCCAGGATACATAGCTTTGTTTTACCACTGTAGTGGGATGGAGATTTTATTGAGGCATGTGTCTTATTAGATGTATCATAAGCCCTAAACTTAATATGCAAAAAGAAAAAATACTCACCTCCAAACCCATCACCACTGTTCTACGACATTTTGTGAAATGTTGCCACAGTTATCATGCGGCACATGGACTAAAAAAATAAAAAGTAATGTAAATCTTGTATTGTCTTGTTTTTTTTTATTACCAATGTACATCCAAGTATAACTCCAAATTAACCAAATTCCTTAGATGTGTTCACCTTTTATTTAATGATGGTAAGCACTAATAAAAATGTAGATATATTTCTCAAATAAAAAAATAAATATTATCTTCTAATTTTCTACTGTGTATATTGCCCACGCTTTCATCTCTATTATTAATGGTATTCATTACTCTATTATTTTCTACTAATAGAGTGACAAAGTTAAACAACAATGTTCTCATAATTGCAGAAGAAAGAATTAATAGCACGTTGTAAAAAGTAGGAATCCTACATGAAAGAAAGCCCATGTACCATCAAGTATAAAAAAAGTACATCTATCTTACTGCTGGTATAACTATGACATATCAATTTATGTAGTGTACCTGAAAATCCCATTCTAATTAAGATTTTCTGTATACTTTTATTAAATGTGTATTTTTCTCACTATGAAAAATTGTCCAATAACATTTTGTTCCTGAATGATCATTTTACTGCTAAAGCAAATTACAAGTTTAGTTTGTGAACTGCATTTTAATGAGAAACTGAGATTCTGACCTAATCATAAAAACATTGTTATCTAATTAAACATGCAAAACTCATTACAATGACAAAATATTAGGTGCCTTCATATTATATTTTAGCTGTCCTTTTCTAAATGTTTTTGCAATCAGTATTATTATTATGATTTTGTTCTGCAAAATCATGTAGTTAATAATGTTAATAATTATGGAACATACATGCAGAGAGATCATATTGAAGATATCTGACTTGTAGGATAAGTTTTATAAAAAATAAAATGTCCAAAATATGGAATATTAAAGAACATTTCCCTCTGAAATAAAACAAATCTAGTAGATGCTAAAATTATAATTTTTTTTTATAGCTTTACAAAATTCTATTAAGACAATTTCTAATTATATCTCTTTATGGCAAAAATGTGGCCACCATTAAAACTTACATTATCCCCTAATTTTCCCAGCCAAATTCTATATAGTGGAACCTTCTCCATCTATATTATGGGTTTACAAATTCTTTCTATTACTAGTTTAAGTGTTTTAGTAATTCTTTCCCTAGGATCAGACCCTTCTTGGTTGAAATTTTTTTCTCTAGGACTTCTTTTGCTCTGAACTTTGTAGAGGAGAGCAGCAGCACTGAGAATCATAGAGAGGATGTGAGTCTCCAGTGAGATACTGGGTGGCATGGTTTAGGGGTACTGTGTCTGGTACTGTTTGGGGGGTACTGTGGCTTGCACTGTATTGGAGCATCTGCAGCATATTAAAGAAGTAGCAAAGTGAATGAGATTTGAACAAATGCGGTACAGATTCTCAATCTACAGCATGTCAATTTCCTTTACGAAAATGCTGCCGTGTTTAAGCTGTGTGTGAATGTACTCTTACAGAGCATTGAGGCTGTCACTGTATGGATGGGCATTGCAATACACAAATCAGAGGGTATAGAACCTTATTATGAAGAGGAAAAAGATGATTTATATTATTTTATTAGAGATTAGAAAGACGTTTCCAAATCTTTAAAGACAGGTTTTGCAGCAGCTGAGAATACGATATTGACTTGGAGTTTCATGACCTGTATAAATGTACTCAGTCTGTAGCCTATGCTTTTATATAGTCATAGAACTTCACAGTGACTTATAATATTTTTGTATAATTTACATTAGAGCATACCTTTATTCTACCACTCAATACATAGAATGAATTCACAACTTAGTACATAATCCAGTCTGAAACAAACACTCACTAACACCACTAGCAACAAGACAACAATAACCTTAGTACAGTTTGATTCAACTTTGATTCTTCTTCTTCTTTAGCAGTCCAGGACTCTAACAACTATAGTTTAAATGTAAAAATGACCCTTAATATATGATAAAGTTTCACCAATTAGCTGGCTTAGATCAGAGATCCCAACCTGTTGTGAGTTGCAAGCCACTTTCAAAATATAACAGGTGGTATTGACCTACACTAAACTAGATTAAAGGTAAAAAGACTATTTAGTAAATAGACTATTAAAGATATGTCCGAGTAATGGGTCCTAGCATAGTATCAAAGGGGTTTTCCCATCAGTGACATTTATGACTACCCTGTTTCTGTAACTACCATTAAGTTCTATGGGACTTACAGAAACAGCGTAGTTCAGTGTCCCAGAGGTGTGACATTATCTGACATTTATGACATATCCACAGGATAAATGTCTCTCATTGGAAAACCCCTTTAACTACCAGTGATATGGTTTTTACAATAGCACCAAATTCTAGCAATGCTATGACTTTCTAGGTCGCCGTAGTGCACAATAATATATGCAGCTGCCAATGTTATGGGCATTGAGATTGTGGAAGCAGCAGGAGTGTTGCTAGGCTCTTAAAGGGAACCTTTCACCTGTCCATACATGTGCAGCTGAGTGCAGCATGTACTGGGGAGGGCTGCACAAACTGTGCAATCTCTCGCGAGAGATCATTTCATGTCCTTGTCTGCCAAGAACTGGAGAGAGGAGAGCGTGTGCACGCGCATGCGCAGATTGAAGCTGTGCACGCATGCGTGCGCACACTCTCACTCACTCTTCTGCTCTCGGCAGACAAGGTCAAGACTGTGCACTCTCTCGCGAGAGATCACACAGACTTGTCCTTGTCTGCCGAGAGCTAAAGAGTGAGTGAGAGCTTGCGCGCGCATGGGCGCACACACACTCCTTCGTCTAACTCTTGCTGTGGCACTGTCAATAGCTGATTGGACAGTGTCACAGCGATGTTACATGCCCCTTTGCCTAAACAAGCCCCATTGACAGTTCAGGGGATTATTTAAATATCGGGCACCAAATATAACGGCATCAATATCTAAATAACGGAGGAGGGTAGGAGAAAAATGTAAAGTGCCCCAGTGTTTGTGTAGCCCTGCCCATTACATGCTGCATTCAGCTGCACATGTATGGGCAGGTGAAAGGTTCTCTTTAAAAGATAAGAGGCACAATCTCCGAGACATATATTTCCCCCCCGGGGAAAAAAATAAATAAATTTTTACATGCATATCGGAGATAGCATATCTATAAGACTAAGACTCCTATAGCTACACCGCTGGATAGAATTGGATGCATTGTCTCAGCAGACAGTATCACACATGATAGGCTTAGATACATGGCCCCAGCAGACAGTATCACACATGATAGGCTTAGATACATGGCCCCAGCAGACAGTATCACACATGATAGACTTAGGGCACATTCAGATGAGCGTGATTCTCGTCCGTGTGCTGTGCATTGAAACAACGCACAGCACACAGACCCATTGATTTTAGTGGGGCTATTCACACATGTGTGAGTTTTCACACAGCGAGTGTACGTTGCGTGAAACTCACTGCATGTCCTATATTGGTGTATTTCATGCACCTAGTCGCCCATTGAAGTCAATGTTTGCGTTAAAAACACGGACAGCACACGAACAACATCCGTGTGCTGTCCGTGTTTCACACATCAATTACACTGAAAAAAAAGTGCTTGTGAGTGCGTGAAAAACACATGCCACACGCAAAGCACACTGATTCAAAACGCAACGCACACGACCAGATTTACACATGTTTTTTTTACGCACGCAAATCTGTCACGCTCGTGTGAATGTAGCCTTAGATACGGGGCTCCAAGTAACATCCTTGTACTAAACCTCAGGTGAAAATTTGGCATTTC
Organism: Rhinoderma darwinii; assembly: GCF_050947455.1. Lineage (NCBI taxonomy): Eukaryota > Metazoa > Chordata > Amphibia > Anura > Rhinodermatidae > Rhinoderma > Rhinoderma darwinii. Next base: position 152,353,141 of record NC_134691.1, on the reverse strand, counting down.
TGGAGCAAAGTTATGTCTCGGGGCTCTAATCAAAGACACCTGTAGAGTGTTCCCCACACAATGCCTCCTGTATATAGTTTCACAACCCCCTGTATGGTTCACAGTCCCACTGCCATACATCCCCCTTGTAGACAGTGCCATGCAGTCCCCCGTAGGCAGCCCCACATACCCACCTTGTCTCAGCAGACAGCATCATACATGATAGGCTTAAATACATGGTCCAGCAGACAGTATTACACATGGTAGACTTAGATACAGTGCCCCAGCATTCAGTATCACACATGATAGAGTTAGACACAGTGCCCCAGCAGTCAGTATCACACATGATAGACTTAGATACAGGGCCCCTGCAGTAAGTATCCTTGTACTAACATATGTTCACCCCACAAAAAAAAAATTTGCGTGTATGTATGTGTGTATATATATATATATATATATATATATACACACATATATATATATATATATATATATATATATATATATGAGACAGCATATCTATAGCACTACGACCCTATAGCTATGGATAGGATAGATACAGTGGCTCAGCAGACAGTATCACACATGATAGGATAAGATATAGGGCCCAGCTCGCTGATATTGTGGCTCCAGCGCTGGACCTAGGAATGGTAAGTATAAGGACAACCGCACAACATTTATTCCATTTAAAAAAAAAACTATGTGGCCCTCCTCCACACAAACACAAAGAAACACAAACACAAAAAAAAACCATAAGTAATACATGTGGTAGGCTTAGATACAGGGCCCATGTGTGATACTGTCTGTTAGACCATGTATCTAAGCCTACCACAAGGCAGGCTTAGATATAGGACCCCAGCAGAAAGTAATATTATACTGTATAAGATTATTTCGATTTAGCGATGCCAAAGGAGAGAAAGGATATCGAGTACAGACTTTTATTAACTGCTGCTCTTGCATGGTGGTATATTGCATTATTTGTCCTTGTAGCAAGATGTATATAGGCAAAACTAAACGTGAACTTTAGATACGTATTAGTGAACACGTATCCAATATAAGAAAAGGTGACATTAAGAAACCGTTGGCACTTAATTAAAAAAATTATCACCATCAGTCCCCCTCTGGACTGAAATATATGGCTATTTATTTATTACCTGATGATAGAGGGGGGGGGGGGGCAGAAATAAAATACTGCTACAAAAAGAAACTATGTGGATCTACACACTTGGCACAATCGCCAAGGATTAATTCTCTGTTGTCCTCTATGCATCTACTAATGTCATGATTCTTTACATGGGTGGGTTCTGCTTAAATTAATTTCTGTATAAAGGTCTCCCTACACTATCGGATCGAACTATATTGGAATATGAATTCCTATAATGGGGTATCTTTGGTGATAATTGTTCTGATGATTATGTATTGTATGGAGTTGACTCTGCACTATACTTGTCTTTCTATTCCTCACTCGAGTCTCTAAAGAAATGCCAAAATGTCTTTTCAATCCTGTACTATCTTTTATGTAGGTTGGGGTGCCCACGGTGGTTTATGGCGACCTGATCATTTGTTTGGTTTGATGCCACCCGCCGGACAACACTCATAGTGTAAATTTTACTCCCCGCCTCAGGTGGGGACCCGGTCATTGGTTCCCGTTGGTATGTGTTTGGTTTGTTTCCTTGGTTCTGGCAGCGGGTTGCCAATTGTCCTCCCCCTTTTTTTCCCCACGTTGATGGGGACCCGTTCTGAGACTGCAATAGGTGCATGTCTCTGGCTGGCTCCCTGTCACCGCGGGGGGCGTGTGGTCTTTGGTGCCCGTTTCCTTCAACGGTGTTCCAGCCTGACACTGCCTCTGGGTAACTTTACTAACAGGCTCCCTACCTTGCGACGGTGAAAGTATATATAAATTAACATCTTCTTATTCTGAATTTAAATATATAAATGAGATTTGTGCTATTGCCTCCTCTTTATTTCCTATTTTTCCTCCTTCCCTTCCCCCATTTCCCCCCTTTGAAAGCATCTATCCACAGCACTGACAGAGTCTTTATCATGAATTGAGAGAATTATAATGTAGTCAATTACTATTGTTCTGCATTGTCTTTGTGATGAGAAGACTCTGCTGTCCACTACCTTCAATTGTGGAGAAGTTCTTTAATCTTTGGAATTATACTATATCCTTGACTTTGAAATACTTTGTATGTCAGGGGCTTGTTGTTCTTATTGTGAGTCCTAATTTTTGAAATTTATATGTTAGGACTATATAAGATATATATATTAATATATGAAGTTCACCTTTGATTATTGTGAGTATAATTTTTGATACATTGAAACTACGTATGGAATAGTACTACGTCTTTAAGATGGACACTATATAAGGTGTGGATACCTGGATGGCCATGATGGCTCTGAGAAAGTCCCGGACGGGATGAAACGCGTTAGTCAATTTATTATGCACTGACACGTGCGTGAGTGACGTCACACGCCGTGTACCCGCTTCGGAGAAAACTTCATGCTGCATGACTACAACCTGGACTTGCACTATGTCTAAGGTAAGAGATGCGGGTTGATATAGACTAACCACACAGGTCAGAATCAGACCGTGACTGCTTACCTGGAGAGTGAAGATTTTTATCTCCCCTTCGATCCAGTCCTGAAAGACGCGATTGAATCTGCTCGGCATGTATCTGTCGGCCTCTGCATTTACGGCACATACCATCTACTTGCTTGAATTGCTATTAATGGATGGTGAATTGGTCGATCCTAAGACCTTCTGGATAACATTTATCAATGGGGGCACTTGAATATATCTGCAAATAGATGAGTACCTCTGGATCCATGTGCATATATATAATTTTTGTAATCTGATCATTTTGACCTATACAGTTATTTATTTTGTAACTCTGCATAATACACTACCCTTATTGTTACATGTATTCTTTTCAAACATACTGGTAATGTAGGTTATTCCTTGTTGCCCTGGATATATCATGTTCCTGCTGCGGTCTAGTCACCTGGTCAGCTGACTTTGGGTGGTTTTTAAACGAATTTATTAGTCTATAATAGATCCTTATTTCTATTGTGTTTGGATAAAATGTGTTTTGATTTCGTATAAGGAAATGGTATCTACAACACTTTTCTATTTAATAAAATGTATATTCTATTTTTTTGATATTTAACTTATGGTGAATAAACTATTATTAATCATTTCTACTCAGAGTGTGCTGGTTTAGTGCAGGAATACAATTTTTCCTTTTTTATTTTTTTCATCGTCCTGTATAGAAGCCTGCCTTGTGGTAGGCTTAGATACATGGTCCAACACACCACATGGGCACACATGGGCCCGGTATCTAAGCCCATGTGTGATGCTGTTTGTTGGACCCTGTATCTAAGCCTACCACAAGGCAGGCTTAGATACAGGACCCTAGCATGCAGTAATGATGTTACACTTACCCAGCTCTACACCATCCAACGTCGTGACGTCATGCGCGGCGCACAGCGTCATGATGCAAGAAGACATCAGGACTTCCGCTGCCCTCTACTATAATAACAGGGACCCGTGTGTTTTATGAAATAGGCCCCAGTTACTATAGTAAATTTCTATAGATGCGGTGCGGGGGCAGTGGTCCGGTCGCAATTGCGAGCCCTGTAGCGGCAGTCGCCCGGGTATCCGGCTCATCGGGCCAAAGATCCGGGGCTTGTGCCCCGGAAGTCCAATGCTTGCAATGCCCCTGGGCAGAATGAGGCCTATGGTTGGTCTACAATATCTGGATGAATAGGGAGAGTCGCAGGAATGTAGCTTGCTCAGTTATAAATTATTTAATGTAATAATCTAATATATCAAAGTAACTGGACATACAAGAACTGATGTACATCTGTCACATCCATGTAAAATGTATACCACTTATCAGCTGTAGATGGATATCAGTTGGTTGCGTTGCAACACTGGCCTAACAGGCCCAAATCTTGTATGAACTACTACCGGTTTAGACTGGCTGCAATACTAACATATGATGGATGAACTAATATATAATCCATTTATCAAGAGTAAATAGACTGTGTTTAGATTTTAATATAAATTATAACAACATTAACTAACAAACTGTATAAGTAACCTGTATAAATAGGGTTGTAGCTTGTTCAGCTTTAAACTCTGTTTAATAGGCGCAAGATCATCCTCTTCAAGCTCTCATAGGATAGATAATCCTATAGGTTACACCAACGGTAGGGGAGCCACATGTGGAGCCTCTTGTTGGGGAATACTGGGTTAGATAAATAAATATAAATTAATTTGCTGTGATGTATAATTAGCTTCCTACCTTTCTTCGCTCTCCACTGATACCTCGCCATTGCTCAGCTTTTCGTACAATATGGCTTAATTCTTGATTAGAGATCTCCAGATCATAAGGAACATGGCAAACTCCATCATCACAAGTAATGCGTTGAAATACGTCCAATATCCAACTTTCCTTGTGTATCCTATTAAACAAATGTAGATGTTACATTGTGGTGTAATAAACGCTAAACAAATTAAATTGCTACATATAGAATATAATTAATAGTAAATTAAACATACATGTTTTTAAGCTATGCTTTACTCCTTTAATACAGGTATCTAGTGGTTGAATGGCAGGGGACTCATGTCCATTGGCATGACCCAACGAGGTACTAAAGTGGTATATGTTAGCATTGGCTCAGTAGTAATCATTATTTTATCCCTTTCTCTTGCAGCAGTTTATAATATTGTAAAAAGGGCAGATGAAAAATAATCTAAGTGTAGCGGTCATTTCAGTTGATTTTTCAGAATCAATTGTCATGTGTATGTATATGGGTAAAAACAATATTTATGAACATTATATGACTTGTATCACGCATTTTTCCGCAGTTTTCACCTTTGTAGGCTCCGTCACTAATATCAGTTGTCCCTGAACTCCAGGGGAGTAGGGTACTAGCTCCCTGGTGCAGGAATAGGGTCATTACTGAACAGTTTTCGCTCGGTTTGTCATTGTCTTTATATGCACAAGCTGTATATGTGTCATTGCACCCAATAGAAAGCAGTAGGGTGTGGCAATAAGGAGGGCAATCCAGCTAATTGACAGGGAATAGAGGTGAGAGGGGGGGAAAGCCCAGAGAAATTTCTGATATAATCACAAAAATTTACAAGGGTATGTTCACACGGCTTATTTTCGGCCGTTTTTCAAGCCGTAAACGGCTGAAAAACTGTGGAAAAATCGGAAGCAGAACGCCTCCAAATATCTGTCCATTGATTGCTATGGGAAAAACGGCGTTCTGTTCCGACGGGCCGTTTTTTTACGTCGCCATTTTGAAAAACGGCCGCGTGAAAAAACGGCCACGAAAAAGAAGTGCAGGTCACTTCTTGGGATGTTTTTGGTGCCGTTTTTCATTGACTCTAAAGAAAACAGCTCCAAAAACAGCCGTAAAAGACGCAGCTAAAAATGCAGCGAAAATCGCGAGTGGCTTACAAAACGTCTGAAAATCAGGAGCTGTTTTCCCTTGAAAACAGCTCCGTAATTTGAGACGTTATTAGTCTAGCGTGTGAACATACCCTAACAGTAAAGGAGACCCGGAGACCAGATTAGAACCCCATGAGATATCAAATTTGACCCACACTTCCTGCTCTTATATGAACATGGATTGACGGGTCTTAAATCATAATTGTTGTTTCAAGTGACTTTTCAAGAATCAGCCGTCTCGTGTGTGTAGATGAGGAATAACACTATTCCGGACCATTATATAATTTTTAGCCCTGCGTTTTTCTGAAGTTCTCCTTTCTGCAGACTCCATCACTAATTGTCAGTTGTCCTTAATTTCAGCTCCAGAGTGGGGAGGGAGACTAGCTGCTATGATGACTCCCATACACAGCACTCAAAGAAAAGTGTGCTCCCCTATCTCTCTCTCAGACACACACATGCACACACATGCACACGCACACAGACACTCACACTCAGAAGCAGTAGCAGCAGCATGGAGGACTGAATGGAAGTTAATTCATATGGAAGTTAGGGATACAGCGGAGCGCAGCCACCTCTCCATTCATTCTTCGTCCTAGATGCGGAAGCCGGCGGACACCTCACCAGGAAAATACCAGAAATATTGTATTTTAATGAGTACATCTGTTCATAAGCCTTCTCAGCCATTCAGTAGTGCTTGTGTAACTTCCATGCCCAGCGGCTAATTTGCCAAACACAAGAGTTTTTATTTGTGAGGAGTAGAGATGAGCGAACCGGGACAACCGAACCCGGTTTCGGTCCGAACTTCCGGTAAAGTTCGGTTCGCAGCGAATCCGAACTTCACCGGGTTCGGCCGAACCCGTTTTGACCGAACCCGGTCAAAAACATTATACAAATCGGCAGCCACTTATCTCTATCAATCACTGATAGAGAAAAGAGGCTGCTGATTAAAAATAAAATAAAAAGCATTTCATACGTACCCGGTCGTTGTCTTGTTGACGAGTCCCTCTTCTTCCTCCAGTCCGACCTTTTCTGACGCGGCAGCCTGTGATTGGCTGCAGAGGCCTCTGCAGCCTGTGATTGGCTGCAGAGGCCGCGGCAGCCTGTGATTGGCTGCAGCGCTCACATGGGCTGCATCGTCATCAAGGAATGTCGGGCCGGATGTCGAGAGGGACGCGTCACCAAGGCAACGGCCAGGAGACCGGACTGGAGGAAGCAGAAAGTTCTCGGTAAGTATGAACGTCTTTTTTTTTACAGGTACTGTGATCGGTAGTCACTGTCCAGGGTACTGAAACAGTTACTGCCGATCAGTTAACTCTTTCAACACCCTGGACAGTGACTATTTAGGGTATGTGCACACACACTAATTACGTCCGTAAATGACGGACGTATTTCGGCCGCAAGTACCGGACCGAACACAGTGCAGGGAGCCGGGCTCCTAGCATCATAGTTATGTACGATGCTAGGAGTCCCTGCCTCTCTGCAGGACAACTGTCCCGTACTGTAATCATGTTTTCAGTACGGGACAGTAGTTCCACGGAGAGGCAGGGACTCCTAGCATCGTACATAAGTATGACACTAGGAGCCCGGCTCCCTGCAGGGTGTTCGGTCCGGTACTTGCGGCCGAAATACGTCCGTCAATTACGGACGTAATTAGTGTGTGTGCACATACCCTTACTGACGTCGCCTAGCAACGCTGCCGTAATGACGGGTGCACACATGTAGCCACCCGTCATTACGGGGCCTCATGCACACGACCATAAAAACACCCGTTATCACGGGTCGTAATTACGACCCGAAATAGCGGGCCCATAGACTTCTGTTAGCCACGGGTACCTTCCCGTTTTCTCACGGGAAGGTGCCCGTGCCGTTAAAAAGATAGAACATGTTCTATTTTTTTATTTTACGGGCCGTGCTCGTAATTACGACTCGTAACTACGAGCACGGCCGGCCGGCCACGGGCAGCCGGCCGCTTTTGCGAACCGTGCTGTCATTATAATTATAGCAGCACGGCCCGTAAAATAGAAAAATAGAACATGTTCTATTTTTTTAACGGCACGGGCACCTTCCCGTGAGAATACGGAAAGGTACCCGTGGGTAACAGAAGTCTATGAGCCCGTTATTGCGGGTCGTAATTACGACCCGCAATAACGGGTGTTTTTACGGTCGTGTGCATGATGGGAGCACGGCTCGGAAAAACGAACGGCTGCCCGTGCTCATCTCCTGAAATAATCTGTGCTGCCTTAAACTCTGTGGACAGGTCAGGATCCGGTTTCTTTTAAATGCTGCTAGGGAACCCGCTCGATCCACTATATAAGGCTACGCTACAGTGCAGCATTTAAAAGAAACAGGATCCTGACCTGTCCACAGAGTTTAAGGCAGCACAGAGTATTTCAGGAGATGAGCGTGCAGATTCAGTGCTGTTGTGAACTCTGCTCTTACCATTACGTAGCTCTCAGTCTGTTATCTCTCCTCCACTCCTGTCCTCAAGAACACCTTCACATGATTGGCAAGTCACCACGTAATGGTAAGAGCAGAGTTCACAGCAGCACAGAGTATTTCAGGAGATGAGCGTGCGGATCTTGTGCGTGGTGGTGACTTGCCAATCATGTGAACGTGTTATAGAGGACAGGAGTGGAGGAGATGTAACAGACTGAGCTACGTAATGGTAAGAACAGAGTTCTCAGCAGCACAGAGTATTTCAGGAGAGGAGCGTGCAGATTCAGTGCTGCTGTGAACTCTGCTCTTACCATTACGTAGCTCAGTCTGTTACCTCTCCTCCACTCCTGTCCTCAATAACACCTTCACATGATTGGCAAGTCACCACCCCGCACAAGATCCGCACGCTCATCTCCTGAAATACTCTGTGCTGCTGTGAACTCTGCTCTTACCATTACGTGGTGACTTGCCAATCATGTGAAGGTGTTCTGGAGGACAGGAGTGGAGGAGAGATAACAGACTGAGAGCTACGTAATGGTAAGAGCAGAGTTCGCAGCAGCACTGAATCTGCACGCTCATCTCCTGAAATACTCTGTGCTGCCTTAAACTCTATGGACAGGTCAGGATCCTGTTTCTTTTAAATGCTGCACTGTAGCGCAGCCTTATATAGTGGATCGAGCGGGTTCCCCAGCAGCATTTAAAAGAAACCGTGTTTGTGTATATATGTGTGTTTGGGTATGTGACTTTGTCTGTTTTTGTTTTTATATGTGTGTGTGTATATATGGGTGTGTTTGTGTATATGTGTTTTGTGTATATGTTTGTGTATATATGGGTGTATTTGTGTATATGTTTGTGTGTAGATGTTTGTGTGTGTTTTTGTATATGTGTATATGTGTGTATATGGGTGTGTGTTTGTGTGTATATATGGGTGTGTTTGTGTATATGTGTTTGTGTATATGTGTTTGTGGATATGTGTGTTTGGGTATGTGTGTTTGGGTATGTGTGTTTGGGTATGTGTGTTTGGGTATGTGTGTTTGGGTATGTGTGTTTGGGTATGTGTGTTTTTGTTTGTATATGTGTTTGTGTATATGTATATGTATATGTGTTTGTGTATATGTGTTTTTGTATATGTGTTTGTGTATATGTGTTTTTGTATATGTGTTTGTGTATATGTGTTTGTGTATATGTGTTTGTGTATATGTGTTTGTGTATATGTGTTTGTGTATATGTGTTTGTGTTTGTGTATATGTGTTTGTGTATATGTGTTTGTGTATATGTGTTTGTGTATATGTGTTTGTGTATATGTGTTTGTGTATATGTGTTTGTGTATATGTGTTTGTGTATATGTGTTTGTGTATATGTGTTTGTGTATATGTGTTTGTGTATATGTGTTTGTGTATATGTGTTTGTGTGTATGTGTGTATAACTGTGTGTGTGTGTGTGTTTGGATATGTGTGTTTTTGTTTGTATATGTGTGAGTTCGTGTATATGTGTGTGTTTGTCTGTTTATGTGTGTGTATATCTTGTTGTGTTTGTGTATATATGTGTGTGTCTGTGTATGGTTGTTTGTTTGTGTGTGCGTGTATATATGTGTGTAGGTGAGTAGAAGTATTGGTATTGTTCACATTGATAACTGTTTTTTTATGTTGTTGCAGATTTTGATGTACCGATTGGACTACATCTTCGATTCGTTGGACTACTGCGTAGATCTGCGTTTTTTCAAATTTTAATAAAATGGTTAACGAGGGTTTTGTTGGGGATTTCTTATTTCAATAAAAAAGAATTGTCTTTGTGTTTTTTTTTCAAACTTTATTAGTGCCTAGATAATGGCAGTTGGCTGATTGACAGCGTCCATTATTAAGGCGGGGCTTAGTGTTAGCCGGTGCAGAGGCTAGCACTAACCACCCATTATTACCCCGGTACCCACCACCACCAGGGGTGCCGGGAAGAGCTTGGTACGATCCAGTACCCGACCATCTGTTGTGATGGTCGGGTACTGGGGCGGCCGTAGGCTGGTATTATGAGGCTGGGAAGGGCCAAAATCAGTGGACCTTCCCACCCTTGTAATGCTAGGCTGCTGCTGCTGTGTTGTATCGGGCTGGTTATAAAAATGGGGGGGACCCCCACGTCGTTTTTTTTTGGGAATTTAACAAATTTAGCAATAGACGGGTCCCCCACATTTTTAATAACCAGCCATATACAAGGCCGCAGCAGTCTGGCATTACATGGGTGGGAAGGGCCACTGGTTTTGTCCATTCCCAGGCTAATAACACTGTGTTGTATGTGGCTGGTTATGATAAATTGGGTGGAACCCCATGTCTTTTTAAAAAAAAAAATGTAAATAAATAAATAATTTAAAAAAATGACGTGGGGCCACTTTTATAACCAGCCAGACACAACACAGCAGCAGCAGCCTAGCATTACAAGGGTGGGAAGGTCCACTGTTTTTGGCCCTTCCCAGCCTCATAATACCAGCCTGCGGCCGCCCCAGAGCCCGACCATCACAACAGATGGTCGGGTACTGGATCGTACCTGGCTCTTCCCGGCACCCCTGGTGGTTTTGGGTACCGGGGTAATAATGGTGGTTAGTGTTAGCCTCTGCACCGGCTAACACTAAGCCTCCCCTTAGTAATGGATGTTGTCACTCAGACAGCGGCCATTACTAAAGTGGTAATAATAAAATTTGAAAAGAAAAAGACAAAGATATAGATAAAATATTTTATTGAAATAAAGCACCCCCAAAACAACCCTCATTAACCATTTTATTGTAGAAAAAAAAAAGCGTCATCTAAGTAGTCCTCGAAACCGACGTAGTCCAAACACCAAACCTGTAAAAAAAAATAATAATGAAATAAAACATGTCGTAGGCTTAGATTCAGTTTAATGTGTGATACTGACTGTTATACCATGTATAGAAGCCTGCCGTGAAGTTGACTTAGATACAGGGCGCCAGCAGACAGTATCATACATGGCCATACATACATATATACAAACATACATACAAGCATGCACATATATACATGCAAATATACATACATGCAAACATACACACATATACATGCAAACTATCATACATACATACACACACACATGAAAACATACATACATACAAACAAACATGCAAAGATACATACATACATATATACAAGCATGCACAAATATACATGCAAACATAAATACATGCAAACATAATTACATACATGCACATATATATAAACATACATGCAAACATACATGCAAAAATAAAAACATGCAAACATACATACATACATGCACATATATACATACATACATGACAACATACATACAAACATACATGACAACATACATACATGCAAACATACATACATGCAAACATACATACACACATGCAAACATATATACATGCAAATATACATACAAACATGCACATGTATATATACATGCCAACATACATGCAAACATACATGCACATATATACATACATACATGACAACATACATACATGCAAATATACATACATACACACATGCACATATATACATACATGCCAACATACATGCACATATATACATACATACATGACAACATACATACATATATATATATATATATACACACACATGCAAATATACATACAAACATGCATACATACATGCAAACATACATTCATGCAAACACACATACATGCAAACATACATACATACATACAAATATACATACACACATGCACATATATACATACATGACAACATACATACATACATGACAACATACATGCAAAAATACATACATGCAAACATACATGCAAATATATACATGCAAATATACATACAAACATGCACATATATACATACATGCCAACATACATGCACAGATATACATACATACATGACAACATACATACATGCCAACATACATACATACATACATACATGCCAACATACATACATGACAACATACATACATACATGACAACATACATACATACATACATACATGCCAACATACATACATGCCAACATACATGACAACATACATACATGACAACATACATACATATATATATATATATATATATATATATACACACATGCAAATATACATACAAACATGCATACATACATGCAAACATACATTCATGCAAACACACATACATGCAAACATACATACATACATACAAATATACATACACACATGCACATATATACATACATGACAACATACATACATACATGACAACATACATGCAAAAATACATACATGCAAACATACATGCAAATATATACACAAACATGCACATATATACATACATGCCAACATACATGCACAGATATACATACATACATGACAACATACATACATGCCAACATACATACATACATACATACATGCCAACATACATACATGACAACATACATACATACATGACAACATACATACATGACAACATACATACATACATACATGCCAACATACATACATGCCAACATACATGACAACATACATACATGACAACATACATACATACATACATGCCAACATACATACATGCCAACATACATACATGCCAACATACATACATACATACATACATGCCAACATACATACATGCCAACATACATACATGCCAACATACATACATGCCAACATACATACATACATACATACATACATACATGCCAAAAAATAATAATAATACGTTCATACTTACTTTCCTCCTGTCCGGCCTCCAGCGATGACGTTTCATTCATGTCGCCGCTGCAGCCTGTGATTGGCTGCAGAGGCGGTCACGTGGGATGAAGCGTCATCCTGACGTGCGTGACCGCCACTACAGCCTGTGATTGGCTGCAGCGGCGAAAGGGATGAAACGTCATCGCTGGAGGCCGGACAGGAGGAAAGTAAGTACGAACGTATAATTTTTATTTTTTTATTACATTTAAATGGTATTTTCCGCGCGCCGAGCATGTACTGTGAAGGTTGCTGAAAGAGTTAGTGCAGCCCATTAACTCTATCAGCACCCTGGACAGTAGCATGCTCGGCGCACGTAAGTGACAGGTTCGGTCAGAACTAGTTCGGTCCGAACCGAACTTTTTTGTGAAATTCGGCGAACTAGCCGAACCGAACTTTTGATAAGTTCGCTCATCTCTAGTGAGGAGCTCTGATGTAAAGAAGTCTGTCCTGTTTATATGGTGGCATTATTTATAATATTTGGACTGTAAGCTTCTATGAAAAGCGCAGGCACACAGATGAGGATTATTTTATGTTTAGTATTTTTTTATCCTTTCACAGGAATTATGTCTAATTTGCATTAAAAAAAATACAGATACATGCACATTGCAGCACTGCCTGATTTAATAAACCCTCTATAAAAGGTAACTTAATACTGTAGAATCTCCTTCTTTCTATGAAACTCTTTATTATCATTTATTTTACTTGATTAGTTATCCGTTGAGAAAAATTCTATGTTCTTCAGAGCATTAGGCCCGCATTCTACTTACTTACGTCATCTATTATCCCTTTAGCATCCACCACTGAAGTAAACAGGATTTTCAATGTATATTTCAAAGTAAAGGATGAATATTGGGCATATCAAATCTGAAAGCTTTTGATATTACAGTAACAATCTGCCTCATTTTCACATTTAGACATATGGGTGAAAAAGGATTTCTCAGTTTAATTTAAAATATTATAAAATGTACTTATTTATAAAAGGCATATTAGAAATTAATCTATGCTATTCAACATCAAAGGGAAACTTGAAAATATGTGCATTCCAATTTGAAACTGAGAAAAGGGCAAAAAAAACACTATTTTAATAAAGTATAGTCTTTATAAAGAAGAACATAAAATACCAAAAAGTATTGGTGTACTGTACAATATAGGATTCACATATTAAAACCTAACTCCATATACTTTCATTAGTTTTATATATCTTTGTATCATTAATACTCCTGCTTTCCAGTATATTCTGTGTTAGGTTTCCTAGCAACCGTTTTCCTGTTTGGGTGACAACTTTTTTAGTCCTCAAGCTCAGACCTCATACTCACGACCATATGAAAAATATGGTGCTGCTTGGTACTCTGTGTGGATATGAAAACTGCACCACTAAAGTTATGTATGAAGTCCTTATTGACTTCTGGGGGTGGGGGAGGGGTCCATAGGACATTCAATGGAGTATGGGGCAAAATGTATTTTTATATGGTGGCACATATAACAGATAAGATAAAATGGCACACAGAGGTATGGAACCCACTGTAGGATAGTACTGCCATTACAATATGGATCTATACCACATGGCACTGGTACATATATGTAATTTGATCATGTGTATAAGGCCTCAGTTATTTAGAGAAGTCTTTTTTGTGCCTGCTATACACATTGAATGTCCAATAGATTCAGCTGTATGGATATAAATACAAATATAGCACAGTTTAGAGGCTATGTCTAATATGTCATCTCGGACTGAGGTGGTTTTATATAAATTGCAATACGTAACTTGTGCTCTACTATATGCTACACCGACGTTGTATTTATTCTCCTTTTTTCCTGTGCTGCTAAATATTCTAAACTAATATACTAACTACAAGGGCAAATTTAGCGGCTGGTTGATCACGGGTCTTTTTGATATACACTATCGATTCTGTATGACAATACTATGACACATTGGACTACTCATGACAGCTGTAAATTGTGGGCACCCAACAACTACTGTACATACGTGTGCTGTGACCGGTTTAATGAAACATAACCATTATATTGATGAAGAGAACTTGGAGAGCATGGAAAATGTCATAAGAGGTAAAAACATCATGCATTACATCAGAATTACACCCTCAAAACCCCAAATATCTCACTTGAACAGGAAAACGTTGCAATACATTGCACAGCCGCTACAAAAGTAACGGCATGTGCAAGTACGAACAAAAATAAAAACAATGTAAACAATAAAGGGGCCCTTTCAAACAGTTTGACATTGATGATTATTCTATGGATAGGCCATACATTTTAAAAACCCACGTAACCCCTTTAGCAACATTTTTCTAAATATTGGCTCTATATAACCACTATATATATATAATCTACTGATAAAAAACAGCTCTTCCAACTGCTTTTTACAGAAAGCCACAGTAAACTGGTAGAAATGTAAGCACTGATATATTATATACAGTCATGATTTCTTACCTCAGCAAATAAAGATAAAGCACAGATGAGGATATGATAAGAATCATTGTATATATCAGCAAAGTGATGAGAATGCCAGGAGTACCAGACTGCTCTATTCGAATAAAGAACCAATAGAGTTTTGCTGCATCTGCTATGGGCTTCTTAACATCATAAGAAAGTCTCTAAAACATAAAAATATGAATAACACATATTTAAAAATACTATAAAAAAAACAGCTAAAGACATACTTGAGTACATAGAAAATAGTGAACTCTTTTCTTAGCTTTTACTGTTGTCTACATACAGTATACATAACAGTACAAAGGGCTTGATAATCAAAATAACAGAACCTTAAGAACCATCACTGTTGTAGTAGGCCATTTTGAATTCCAGCTTTAAGATTGTATTTCCAATCTTTCAGATTTTTGGAAAATGGTCGATTAGAATGCATTGTCCTCCTAACAATGTCTGTGTTGGGTGGAAGGGAGACATTTGGCCTTCGGTAGTTGCTTTACCCCTAGGCACTCCCTGATTCTCTAACAACTTAGTCTACTTAGTTCTATTTGCCTTTCACCCATCGGATTGTTGAAAACTGGAAGGGATCAATATTTTTTAATATTCACCAATCAGTGCTGTTTTATTGTAAAATCAAATCTCAAAAAAAATTCCAGGAATGACCATATTATTGACATGTAATTGTTATTTTTCAACACAAGATTTAATTAAAACATGCAAACATTACATTTTCAAAAATGCTACATATATGAAGAAAACAGATTGCTGCTTGTTACCTGCACATAGCTCATAGATTTTTCTCAATTTTTGACAACAGATTTGAGTGACTGATTGATGTTAGTAACACACAACAAAAATAGAGAACCATACTTTTTCTTTTGTTTAATGTCCATTCTAGGAGTTATTTTAGTGACTTACCCCAAGGAAGGCATCCACTATAAACACAGCCAAAGGGTCTAGCACAGTCCAGAGACCCAGAGCAATGATAAACTTTGACAAGATAGTGGGGAATGAGCGAAACAATATTTGACAGCTCCATCTTAGAAGAATCATTAGGAGCATTGACACATTTAAGGACATAGGTCCCACCACGACCATAAACAACTCCTCTCTTGTATGCATTAAAGAATGCTGATAGGTCAGCTCAACAGTATGAGGGTAAAATGTAAACCTGGGAATTCAAACAAATAATTATTTCATTCATAATTAAAAAACAAGATAGCAAAACGCAATAATTTTCAGGTTCATGAATAGTTAAACACACAATATAGCCCAATTGTACATACTAGATTAATGAGATAACGAGGTTATCAAATTATCAAAAATGATTGTGTCCGATTAAATTAAAAAGAGCATTGATTTAAATGTTATGGAATGTTTAACTGTCCAATTACATTTTTATTATGCGTCTACAATTTCTTGTATTTTGTATATGGTAATATCTACTTTTCTTTACATTAAACAGAGAGTCGGAGCCACACTGTGGTTTGTATATGCCAAATAAGGCCGGTGCTAGGATGAAAGGATGAAAGTTTGATAATGTCTGCATTGATAAGGTGAAAACGTTGTACTAGATGTCTGGTGAATAAACCCATTTCACTTTGAGTGCTGCTTCGCTTTCATTTTTTGATACTTTTCTTTACACATGTTGGGAATGTGAAATGCGGAGGTGTAAATTCAAGCTCCTTGGCCCCAATGTAAAATCTGTAAATACCACGCATGATTTATAATACTGGTCTCCTCAGATGGACCTTTTGGACCCCCTGGGTTCTAGGGCCCGTGTGTACCCCCTATAGTTACACCCCTGGTGGGATATCCTGTCATGGTCAGAAGCTATGTAAGTGGGTTAAGTTTAAATATACTAGTAATAAAATGTAAGCTAAGTACATGTTTTTTTTTATTTTCATATGGTTGAGAAGTGTAGTAAAATTCTGCTACTCTATCATCCAATGGTCTGGAAATCTGAATGGTCTTTTATACCTGCAAAATAGAATTGAATAAGATTCTAACTAAGTGACTCACATTGCTTGTCTCCGGGATATTTAAATCAAAGAGAAAAAAATCTGTAAAATATGTCAAGCACTTCGAGCATCCTTTTAACTAAATACATGAAAGAGACTTAAGCTATGAAGCCATACTATTAACAAATGGGATCTGCACTGAATAAGTGAATAAGGGCTTACTCACACTAGTATTGTAGTTCTATTTATTTTTATTTATTTTTAAAGTATTGTATAAAAAATGTATGGGAACAGATTTGTCAGTGCATCATATTTTTTAGAATAGATTAGAACCAGGCAGAAAATGTACCATCAGTGTCAATATAATAACATATATGAGTAAATACGTAACAAATCAGTCAAAAATGGGTAGGAAAAAAATTTTTTTTAGGTGGTACTATTTTTTTTAACAGTAGTCTATTCTATTTAAGCCCATGTGCAAGAAGAAAACATAAAACATGCACAAAAACACACACACACACACACACACACACACATATATATGCACATATATTTATGTATGTTTATATTCAGAAAATTTGACAACAGCTTTCTGAATTTCATTTCTTGTTTACATGCAATGGACACAAAATGACAACACTACGACATAAATAACAACGCCAGAATTTTCAGAATCTGTCGTTAGATAAATAAATAACAGAGTGTATACAGTGTTTATGATTCACAAAATGATAATTATTGGAGACAGGTGCACTTTAAACACAGCGAAGGATGCTTACGTGAAAACAGGAATGGAAATAGCCTGGAGGAAAAGCCACTGACTGCAATAATGTAGATAAAGTCTTATAAACCACATCAAGGCCATCATGAACATAATTGACCAGAAATCACGTGATCGCCACAGCCCCATGTCCAGCTCATAAAATACAGCCCATATTACAAATGTTGCGCGCTTTGCCATTTTTTGATATATATGCATTTCTTTTGTTGGTTGACTGAATAAAGAAAAATAGAGAAAGTTAGGTAATAGACCGAATAAGATATTCAATGCCAAAATCTACAAAATCAGATGATTCAGAGCAGATACATATGTTGCAAGTATATGGCACAAACTATAGTTTGGATATAGATGGTCAGCAGGAAAGCAGATAATAGTAATGAGTTTTATTATACTACTCAATACTCAACATAAATTATGATGACTTATATTAAAAGGCGAGCGTTACCTTAGTTTACAAATGAAGCGCAGTTCATTGAAAATGATTGTTTATGCAGAAAATCATACAAAAGTGTAGTCACACATATATAACATGTAAATGGGTAGAGTCAATCCAGTGCATATTCTTTACACTATCATGCTTGGATTATTTTTGTTATTTTTTCATTCAATTAAAGCACATTAAAACAAATTCTGTAATATCCTGAAGCGAAGGTTGATCTTTGATGTACCTACACCAGTATATTCAGAAAATGCAAAACAACAAAATTGTATTAATATAATCTTAAAAAGGCTGCGTCACGGAGATAGACCTTTGTAGATCAGAACATCTGAGAATGTGTTAATAATACTAAGCAATAGTGTGCTATTGTAGCCACTGAATAGCACCCAAACTCCTATTCTGGGGGCCATAAGGGAATTGTGATGAGTGTCCCTCTCAGCTGATTGGCAGAGAGGGATCATGTGGTTTCATGAATCCTTGTAAAGGTGCCATTGAGTGGATCGCTAGATCTCTCTAAGCCAGGCGGACATGCTAATTGTAATACAGCGCTCGCTTTTTAACAACCCACCAACGAGGAGTTTGAGGGCTGCTATTCAATACCTCGTAACAGTGTCGTTTTATTACGACATGTAAGTGGAGTTCTGTTTACACAAAAGACCACCTTCAATATAGAGTGATCTGATAATACGCTTGTAGGGCTGCAGGGAATTCAAATTGATAGAAAATCTATTAGCAGAAAACAATGCGGCCATCTGGGGGAGTCAATTGTTGAGAAGGATCTGGGTGTACTTGTAAATCATAAACTAAATTTCAGCATGCAGTGTCAATCAGCTGCTTCAAAGGCCAGCAAAATATTGTCGTGTATCAAAAGAGGCATGGACTCGCGGGACAGGGATGTAATATTACCACTTTACAAAGCATTAGTGAGGCCTCATCTAGAATATGCAGTCCAGTTCTGGGCTCCAGTTCATAGAAAGGATGCCCTGGAGTTGGAAAAAATACAAAGAAGAGCAACGAAGCTAATAAGGGGCATGGAGAATCTAAGTTATGAGGAAAGATTAAAAGAACTAAACCTATTTAGCCTTGAGAAAAGACGACTAAGGGGGGACATGATTAACTTATATAAATATATGAATGGCGCATACAAAAAATATGGCGAAATCCTGTTCCATGTAAAACCCCCTCAAAAAACAAGGGGGCACTCCCTCCGTCTGGAGAAAAAAAGGTTCAACCTGCAGAGGCGACAAGCCTTCTTTACAGCGAGAACTGTGAATCTATGGAATAGCCTACCGCAGGAGCTGGTCACAGCAGGGACAGTAGATGGCTTTAAAAATGGGTTAGATAATTTCCTAGAACAAAAAAATATTAACTGCTATGTGTAGAAATTTTTTACTTCCCCTTTCCCATCCCACTTCCCCTTTCCCATCCCTTGGTTGAACTTGATGGACATGTGTCTTTTTTCAACCGTACAAACTATGTAACTATGTAATCTAAGGATTTTGTAAAATTGTCTGTTTTTCGGCTTTTGGGCTGACAAGGAAACCGTAGGGAATTTATACATATTCTGCTTTGTTATTGGAGCCCCTTTGCTTATAAAGGGAGTAATATCAATACCGTTTTGTTTTCAAATGTACAGATTGAACTAATATTCGATTACATTGTTACAGAATATCAAGTATACTGTACAGTATATTGCAGGCACAGCACTACTCCAGCTACTCTCACGTGATCCTTAGCTTCACATTTGCTGTGTGTTGTGTTGCGTCTCTCAGTCTCTCCTTTTTTCGGTTTCTGTCAGTCACAGTGTTAGTGCTGGAAAATGCCAACCTAGTTCTTTAATACATGGCACACTCTAAATTAAGAAGGAAACGGCACTTAAATGTAATTGCACTGCAGGCAATTAAGCTTCTAAAATGTCACATATTATAAAAGCAGCAACGAGTATTTGTTATAACATTTAAGGAGACAAAAAGGCAGCAATATGTCTTGTTGCCTTTATTCCAGCAAGTATGAATTAAAACGCAGGATTACATATTTCTTGACATTATAAGGGCAACGTAAATCATGTACATAAAGCAAATATCATCGCTCATTGCGGGAGACTTCTTAGAATTTGTAATTGGTGAACTTTAAGCTTCCCCTTGTGGTCAACACTCACAACACACCACTGTATATGAGAGTATATCATGCCACATACTGATCTAGGGTAGAAGGACTCAAGAAGTTTACACTTTGATAAAAGGGAGGTTGGTCTATAACACTGCCGACAGTTTTCATGATTTTTTCTTTAAGACCTGTATTTATTGCTTTATTCATCCATCCTGTGGGTTAAGTAATAAATATTACTTAACCCCTTAATGACCGGGCCATTTTGCACGTTAATGACCAAGGATTATTATTTGTTTTTTCACGGTCGCATTCCAAGAGTCGTAACTTTTTTTTTATTCCGTCGACATAGCCGTATAAGGGCTTGTTTTTTGCGGGACGAGTTTTATTTTGTAATTGTACCATTTTTAGATGCTTATAACATATTGATTAACTTTTATTAACTTTATTTTAGGAAAGAATTGAAAATAAGCAGCTATTCCAGCATTAATTTTCACGTTATAAGTTTACGCCGTTTACTATGCAGCGTAAATAACATGTTACCTTTATTCTATGGGTCGGCACGATTACGGGGATACCAAATATGTAGAAGTTTTATGTTTTCCTACGTTTGCACAATAAAAACCCTTTTAGAAAAAAATTACTTGTTTTTGCATCGCCGCATTCCAAGAGACGTAACGTTTTTATTTTTCCGTCGATGTGGCCGTACGTGGGCTTGATTTTTGCGGGCCAATGTGTCGTTTTCATTAGTACTATTTTGGGGTACATAGGACTTATAGATTAATTTTTATTTTATTTTTTATGGGGGGAATGGGAGAAAAGAGAGAATTTTGCCGTTATTTTTTGCGTTTTCTTTGGACGCCGTTCATCCGGCGGTTTAGTTAATGTGTTCATTTTATTGGTCAAGTTGTTACGATCGCGGGGATACCATATATGTGTAGGTGTGATTTGTTTTGACAGTTTTAATAAATAAAACCACTTTTTGGGCCAAAAAAGTAGTTTTATTTGACTTTGACTGTAATTTTTTTATTTATTTTTTTCACAAACTTTATTTAACCGATTGTAATTTTTTTTTTAAGTCCCATCAGGGGACTTCACTATGCGATCTGTTGATCGCATATATAATGCTTTGGTATACCGAAGCATTATTGCCTGTCAGTGTAAGGCCAGATTCACACGAGCGTTGCGTTTTTGCGCGCGCAAACAACGCGGCGTTTTGCGAGCGCAAAAACCATTTGACAGCTGCGTGTGTCATGCGTGTCTGATGCGCGGCTGCGTGATTTTCGCGCAGCCGGCATCATAGAGATGAGGCTTGTCAACGCCCGTCACTGTCCAAGGTGCTGAAAGAGCTAACTCTTTCAGCACCCTCGACAGTGAATGCCGAACACAACAGCGAAAAACCTGTAAAAAAAAAAGATAAAGTTCCTACTTACCGAGAACTTCCCGGCCGTTGCCTTGGTGACGCGTCCTTGGTGACGCGTCCTTGGTGACGCGCCTCTCTTGACATCGGGCCCCACCTCCCTGGATGACGCGGCAGTCCAAGTGACCGCTGCAGCCTGTGATTGGCTGCAGCCTGTGCTTGGCCTGTGATTGGCTGGAGCTGTCACTTGAACTGAAGTGTCATCCCGGGAGGTCGGACTGCAGGAAGGAGACAGGAGTAATCGGTAAGTTAGAACTTCGGTTTTTTTTACAGGTTCATGTGTTTTGGGATCGCAAGTCACTGTCCATGGTGCTGAAACAGTTTAACTCTTTCAGCACCATGCACAGTGAATCTCTCCCGACGTCGCGGACCGGAAACGAGTTTGGCCGAACCCGGTGAAGTTTGCCTCGGTTGTCGGGGTTCGCTCCTCGCAAAGACACTCCGTTTGGATGCTTGGAAACAGAAAAGCACGTGGTGCTTTTCTGTTTTCATTCATCCTTTTCACTGCTGTTGCGCGAATCACGCTCGTCCCACGGAAGTGCTTCCGTGTGGTGCGCGTGATTTTCACGCACCCATTGACTTCAATGGGTGCGTGATGCGCGAAATACGCAGAGTTATTGAACCTGTCGCGCTTTTTGCGCAGCAGACAAACGCTGCGCAAAAAGCATGGACTGTCTGTACTGCGCCATAGACTTGTATTGGTCCATGCGTGCCGCGTGAAAACCACGCGGCCCGCACGGACCGAATACACGCTCGTGTGAATCCCCCCTAAAACTGACAGGCAACCTATTAGGTCATGCCTCTGGCATCGCCTAATAGGCAGATGCTGAAGACAGACCTGGGGTTCTTTGTTAGACCCCCGGCTGTCATGGAAACCCGACGGCGACCCGCGATTTGTTTGCGGGGGTGCCGATCGGGTGACAGAGGGAGCTCCCTCCCTCTGTCAAACACATTAAATGCCGCTGTCACTATTGACAGCGGCATTTAATGGGTTAAACTGCCGGAATCGGCGCGCGCTTCGATTCCGGCAGTTGCAGCAGGAGCCAG
Source organism: Rhinoderma darwinii (assembly GCF_050947455.1). NCBI lineage: Eukaryota > Metazoa > Chordata > Amphibia > Anura > Rhinodermatidae > Rhinoderma > Rhinoderma darwinii. The sequence continues at coordinate 152,330,346 of NC_134691.1, read as the reverse complement.
GCTGTCTATAACAGCCGTGCTCCTGCCGCTGATCACATGGGTACGCTGTCAGTACCCGCGCGATCACAGGACGGATATATCCGTCCTCCTGCGCGAACTAGCAGCTGCTGAGGACGGATATATCCGTCCTTCGGCGTTAAGGAGTTAAAGGAACACTCAATTTTAATATTTCATAATAAACTCTTCTATAAGCTTTGGGGTATGTTCACACGCACTAATTACGGACGTAATTCAGGCGTTTTACGCGTTGAATTACGCCCGAAATTACGTCTTGAATGCGTTGACAAACATCTGCCCATTGAAAGCAATGGGCTGACGCTTGTTTGTTCACATGAGGCGTAAATTTACGCACCGCTGTCAAATAACGGCGCGTAAATAGACGCCCGCGTCAAAGAAGTGACCTGTCACTTCTTGGGGCGTATTCGGCGCGCCGTAATCCCATTGAAGCCAATGTTATTCTGCTGAAAAGTGTTTCAGGCGTTTGGACGCCCATTGTGCGCGTATTTTGTGGCGTTACGGATGGAATTACGCGTGAAATTACGCCCCGAATATACGCCCCAACCTTCAAAAGCCCTCCCCCAAGGGGTGTTTCCAATGCAGCCATTTTCAAAGGCCATTTTAGGCATTTGGAAGCTAGGTAATAAAAACCAAAGATTTGACTGCTTCAGCATGGCACCCCCCACGTACAGGAGGATGCACATCGACGTGGATGCCCTCATCTCCGAAGTAAGTACCAAATGATAGGCATAATGTTGCTTGGATTGTATTTAAGAGGGGGGGGGGATTTCCTTGTACACTGAAGACACTATGCAGGTGCAACCATGTGTCTAGGCCCTGTTTTCTCATTTTCTGTCATGTGTTTTGTGAATCTGTGTATCTTTACATACATGCCCACAATCTACACATACACAATGCAATGTATGTACTGTTGAACTTGTCTTCTGGAACATGCCATTTGGGTAGCAACAACTGCACATGCAATTGCGCACAGACCTCACAGCGCAGGTGTAGCTGTTTTTAACTAACAAACTGTCCACTCTCTCTGTTTGAGACTCCTCAATGTTAAAGCTGGCCACATTGCTTTCTTGTCGTTTGCTCTGTGTAGGCACATTTTTTCCGCAATTTGTATCTCATTTAGGGCAGATTCACACGAGCGTTGCGTTTTTGCGCGCGCAAACAACGCGGCGTTTTGCGCGTGCAAAAACCATTTGACAGCTGCGTGTGACATCCGTGTCTGAGGCTAGTCGACGGCCGTCACTGTCCAAGGTGCTAAAAGAGCTAACTCTTTCAGCACCCTCGACAGTGAATGTCGAACACAATATCGCAAAACCTGTAGAAAAAAAAGAAAAAGTTCGTACTTACCGAGAACTTCCCAGCCGTTGCCTTGGTGACGCGTCCTTGGTGACGCGCCTCTCGTGACATTGGGCCCCACCTCCCTGGATGACGCGCCAGTCCATGTGACCGCTGCAGCCTCTGCTTGGCCTGTGATTGGCTGGAGCTGTCACTTGGACTGAATTGTCATCCCGGGAGGTCAGACTGGAGGAAGACGCCGGGAGTTATCGGTAAGTCAGAACTTCGTTTTTTTTTCTACAGGCTCATGTATATTGGGATCGGAAGTCACGGTCCATGGTGCTGAAACAGTTTAACTCTTTCAGCACCATGGACAGTGACTATCTCCTAACGTCGCGTACCGATAATTTTTTTGCCGGGTTCGGCCAAAACGAGTTTGGCCGAACCCGGTGAAGTTCGGTACGCTTGTCCGGCTTCGCTCATCGCAAAGACACTCCGTTTGGACGTTCGGAAACAGAAAAGCACGTGGTGCTTTTCTGTTTTCATTCATCCTTTTCACTGCTGTTGCGCAAATCACGCTCGTCCCACGGAAGTGCTTCCGTGTGGTGCGCGTGATTTTCACGCACCCTTTGACTTCAATGGGTGCGTGATGCGCGAAATACGCAGAGTTATTGAACCTGTCGCGCTTTTTGCGCAGCAGACAAACGCTGCGCAAAAAGCACGGACTGTCTGTACTGCCCCATAGACTTGTATTGGTCCATGCGTGCCGCGTGAAAACCACGCGGCCCGCACGGACCGAATACACGCTTGTGTCAATCCCCCCTTATGGTGTGTTGAAGGTGTGCCGCACATGTGCTCTTTATGTGTGATTTTGCAATTTTCACTTGCGGATGGTTGCTGTGTGTTTGGAGCACAGCAATGGGTCCCCACCACAAAATCCCCCCTGGCTTGCATTTCCTTGCATCTCCAACCCCCGCGGGTAGCATTACGCACTGTACTTGATGAAGTAACCACCGTACTTAGATTAGCAGTGAAATTTGTCATGTGATTTTTGGATTCAACCAAAATATTACCATGTGTGTGTTGTTATTTTCTGGCACTGCATAAACTAAGCCATCTGTCAAAGGTAATGCACGTTCCTTACAGTTTGATTTGCCATTTCTGTTTGGTTTTAATTTGCCTTGGTATGTTGTTAAGGTGGAGTCTCGCACCAATCTGTGGAATAAGCAGGTGCCAGGGTATTCCAATCGGGCTCTGAGACAGGACTCCTGGGAGGAGATATGCGTGGCGCTGTACCCCGACTGGGTGAGGCGGCCCAATAAGGAGCAGAGCGAAATTGGTGAGTGTTTGTCATGTGTCCATGTAGGTCAATAGAATCATGATGTTTTGTGTTTATACAGGGAAATGGTGTGTCTCGGCCCAGCAATGTTTTTCTGATGACAGGCGTAAAGGAGCAAGTACATTTTCACATCTAAAATACACACATCTTAGCTGTGTTTGTTTGAACCCACACGTAACTTTATTTATAAACTACAGACCAAGGGTACATTGACTTGAAAGGAATAATGTGATCTTGGGGTCCTGAGTTCCTGTTCCCTATTTGTTGCAGAGAAAGACCTCCAGACCCGCTGGAAAAGTGTCCGGGACAGGTTCATGCGGGACATGAAGAAAGCTGAGAGGAGTGGCTCATCTCCGGCACACGGGTCACAATGCCCGTACCACGAGCAGCTGCTGTTCCTCCTGCCCAACAGGGCACTCCGCCAGTAAGTTTTTCCATCCATTTGTAAACCACTACGTGTTGTTTAATGGTGTATTGCAGTGCATTGGTAGGCATAGTGGTTGAGGGCTAGGTATTGTTCAGCAATTTTAAAAGAAAGGATGAGAGACATGTGTGCTGCACAAATACTTCATATTCTCCTTTAACGTTATCAGATCCTCGGGCAATGTTCGGCCCCCGACGGAGGAGGATACCCCTGCACAACAGGACCAGCAGCTGAGGGACAGGGATCCAACTCCTTCCACCTCTCAGCAGGCACCTGCGGAAGCGGAGCACGAATCGGCATCAGAGGCGGAACCTTGTGCCTTCTCTCCGTCCTCCGAAGTGGGTGATCGAAACCCTGCCCCACCTGCTGCCACCCAGATGCCAGTTGCCAGCCCAACCCCTCTGCCACCCCCCATCCACTCTCCTCCCACACGACACCGATCTCGGAGGACCCTCCGGACAATGTAACGGCAACTGGAAGTTGAGTCCAACGCCATGTCCTTTATCCGGAGGGTCGACGGCGATGACGAGTACGATTTCTTTGGCTACGCCGTTGCATCTCGCTGCCGCCAGTTGCAACGCCATGTTTGCCACTCTTACATGGCCTACACTCTAGCCGCGGGGGCAGCCTTTGAGATCGCAGCCCCACTCCCACCCCTGGAGGAGCTGGTATTCAACCTCCATCGGGCCACTGGCGTGAGGGAGCCATCGGCCACAATGCCCCTGAGCCCACGACCCGTCAGTGTCTCCACCCAGACGGAGACACCACAGCCCCCACCCTCCTCAGCCATTCCCTCTGCTGCATCCCAGGTCATGGAACCTAGGTTCCCTTACCCACCCTCCCAATATTTCCCACCCCATTATCCTGGCCCTTCAAATTATGACTCTCCTCCCCGTTTCACCCAAATGTAGCCCCTTCCCTTGTGTTGTGTACCACTCATGTTATGAGTTCATGTTTTGAAGGATTTTCATGTTCCCAAATTTTGTTGCCATGATTGAAGGAGCATTTGAGGCAATGATGTAATTGCTCAATATGTAACCTAGCTGGAAAGTAAAAGATTTCTATCGTTTTATTGGCTGGAACTTTTTAATATCACAACCCACAACATTGGTATAAACACAAACGGACACATGGAAAAAGCAAGACAACTAACATTATCTTCAGAGTTGACAACACACATATTTGTAGGTGCTCGGATATCTCCACCATTACTGCAGATTGTCACTACCAACAGTTGGCAGGTTCCAGGCGTTTGAACGTGCCTTCCCCCATGCCACATTGCTCCAACACATAGTGTCTCATAAGGGGGGTGGATGTCTGATCCGTATCCCCAATTTTCTTGGCAAAATCCGAAACATGTTCTTTCGACTACTCCGGGATGGGCTGCTGCTCACTGCGGCTGGAATCCTGCCAGGACACTGCACCTTTGGGACTCATGAAGTAGTCAGTGAAGGCATCTCTCACCTGTACTCCACGGTTGGATGGTCTGCCTAAATTCCAGTGGATGTGGGGGTCACGGAAAGCTGTCTGTGTCTCCACCTCCACGTCACCATGCTCCTGATCCCGAACATAGTTGTGAAGAACACAGGCAGCTTTAATGACCCCATCAACTGTGGACGCATCCAACTGAAGTGCACAGGTAAAGACCCTCCACTTACTAACCATGATCCCAAAGGTGCACTCCACGAAGCGTCGTGCCCGGCTCAGCCTCTCATTGAAGACTCTCTTCCAAACATCTAGTCTCCTCCGTGGGTATGGGCGCAGCAAGTTCTGCATCAGTGGAAAAGCCTTATCCGATACCAGAACGAAGGGGACTGGGTGCGTGGTACCAGGAAGAGGTTGGGGAGGAGGTAGAGTTACCTGATCTGTCAGTATGTGTCTCCCTAAATTTGATGTCAGTAGCGCCCGGGAGTCCCCAGTGCTTCCATATGCGCCGACGTCAATAGCAACAAACTTGTACGATGCATCAGCCACCGTCATCAGGACCACTGAAAAATACTTCTTGTAGTTGAAGGAATATGATCCTGACCGAGGTGGCTGCTGCACACGTACGTGCTTACCGTCTACGGCGCCTATGCAATTGGGGAAATTGGCCACAGATTGAAAGCCTGCTGCTACCTGCAACCAAATCTCACGAGTCGGACTGGGCATCGCAATGGGCTGCAAATACTGCCAGATCACCCGGCATGTGCACCTGACAATTCCACTGATGGTGGATTTGCCAGCACGGAATTGCAGGTGCAGGGATGAATAACTCTCCCCTGTTGCAAGAAATGTGGAAAAAAAAGGAAAAAAAACCTAATTAGACAAAACTCCTTACAAGGTACAACAACATGACATTACTCTAGCAAACACATTAGTAAACCACACATGAGTTGCCAGGCCAGTCCTAACCTAAATCCAGCACAATGTGTAAAACAAGCCCTCAAACATATACAAACACACCGCAACGTGATCAGCAGCCTCTCAACAGGTGGAATGGACGTCCGCATAGTGGTATCCTGCCTCGTAAGGTGGGGCCCTAGAATTTCAGCCAGCCTGTCAAAAGCCGGGATTGACATCCGCACAAATGCATAGAACTTTTCTGGAAACCTGTTGAGACAGACACAATATAAAATACATCCTGAGACGCAAAAGGGAACAACATAGAGAACTAATGTTGCGTTACAAAGAGAGTTTTAAAAAGTCAAATACTATAACATAGCATGTGCAACATATACGTCTGATTGATGACAACATGACCCACATGTAGGCACCAGCTGTATTCCACAGAAAAGGACATATCAATGTACGCAGGTTTACATAAATTAGAGGTCAACTAGAGGCCCAACATATGTAGACTCAGAGACAGTGGTGTAAGTGAACAAATTAGGCCTAACTGGATACACATGTGAGGTTGTAATGAGAAACGCTGTCTGCTGCAGCAATTGCAGGCTCATGCAACACACCTGGCCGCACAATTGTACCTCAAACGAGCATTAGCAAGGGAGGTTTGGGGAAATATATCATCTATGTACTGGTATAAAAAACAACGCTAAACAAACTCACCCTCTTAGCTCCTCATAAAGCTGCCCAATGTGTCCCCTTTCAGTGTGCAACACATTTATGGGGTGCACCCAATATCTGCGCCGACTTTCATGTGCCTGGGAAACAAAGTGTGACCATATGGTCCATTAGAATATGCAACAGCGTATATTTTGAACTCATTTGGAACACAATCCATTCTTGCCCCAACCTACCTGGCGAATCCTTCTTCGGCGCATGACGTTCAGCAAAATGTGCATCAACAGGCCCATATGGCGGCGCCGCACTCTTATGCGCCTTTCTCTATGTTGTTCGCCCTGCTGGTCAAGCTGGGATGGCCCTGGTAAGATGCTTGGATTCATTTTCCACCCACAAACAACCAGTAATTGAAAAAGGGAAGTTGGGGATGTGGGTGGTGCATTTTTATAGGCCTGGAATACAAGCACAGCCCCTAGTGGGTTGGATTTAGCCTACACATGGAGCATGCCAAAAAAACCGCTTCGTTTTACGCGCGTAAATTACGCCTGAATTAACGCTGCGTAAACGCGCACAAAAGCGCGCCAAATGACGGCCCGAAAAAAAACCGCACGGAATTACGCCTCGAAGACGACTGAAATTCCAAGGCGGATTCTGGCAATTACGCTCCGTAAATTACGGACGTTTTTTACGCTGTCGTGTGAACATACCCTTGCAGTTTCGTTTTATTCACATTTAATTCTCCACTATAGGTGCTGGAGGAATTTCAGTTGAAGATAAAAATTTTAACAAATCTGCATCTGCTAACAGTTAAAGATGGGCGAATTTCCCGAAATTAGTTTATCTAGTTCTATCGAATTGGCTGTCCAATTCGATTCAGCCCGAATAATTTTTTTGTGAATCAATTACAAGTTGCTCCAATCACAATGTATGGCTCTGTAATGTCTTCTAGGACTATATTCAAATGGAATACAATCCTAGAAGACATCATAAAGTCAAACAGAGCAATCGGGAAACTTGCAATTCCTACTCTAAAATTCCATAATCACCGCCTCTGGTTTTCCGTAGTGACACATCCCTGCCGGTCTCCCGAGATTATGTCGTTTTGTCCCATGTGATTGGCTGCAGTGGTCACATAGGACAAAACAATGTCACCTCAGGAGGCCAGGGTGGATGCATTGCTACGGGAGACCATGGGAATATGGATATTTTATCTCCTCTTCTTCCCCCTTCCTTTTATTAATCTGTAAAATTTTGCCGATTTGTGATCCACAAACCCTAACAGTTTCGGATTTTTCAGAATTAGAAACTTTTGGGAAATTTGCACCAAATTCAATTTTTTAGAATCAATGTGCTCATCTCTATTAACAATGAGCAATTCATGTTTTAATCTTAAAATGTCTGAGGTTTAAATGTTTACTTCTTGATACTCTTGTTTACTCTTGCTACCAACATGTCACTGTGTTAGGCCTGCCATCTAACACAACAAGTTGCCAAATTTGTTCAAAATGAACTTACTTAAAGGGGTTGTCTATCAGGATGGCATACACACACACACACACACACACAAACACAAAAAGTAGAATTAATATTTCTTTAATCAAATCTTGACTATTCTATATGGCTATTTGTAATGCCATTTAAAGATAATCTGTCACTAGTTTAGTAATGCCCTATCTCCTAGCTAATCTAATAGGCACTGTCACACTGATAATGCTAGTGGAAATTGTGTCCCAAAAAGTTTATGATTTTAACAGTTATGAGCTTTTTTTGGAGCTACCTCACAGCCTCTGACACTGTCCTATCAGAATGAAGCTGCTTCACACAGTGTGAGAGACTGAGGTTGGAGGGAAGGGGGATCACTTCAAATAGCCATATCTCCGGCTGTGGACCACTTAGAACAGATTCTAGCTGTGAAACAACAGGAGATATCCCCAGTTGAAAACACAGCCGGGAATGGAAGCTGTGTAATATATGACCACGCTGTGTTGCTGGGCTGGGAAGAGGAGAACTGTATGATGCTGATTGGGCAGCATCAAACAGAAAATATTTAATATTAGAGTGAAAAGAAAGAGTTACCTCCCATTTGGCAAGTACAGACAAATAAGCATATTTCAAAAAAATCCACAGAACTTTGCAAATAATAAATGTTTTTGAAAAAAAAATTACACTGTAGTTATCAGCATCATAGCGTCTATAAGATTAGTTTGGAGATAGCGAATTAATAAACTATTGACAGATCCTCTTTAATTGCCTTCTTTTTCCTTAAATGCATGGTGCTTATTGAAAGAGAAATGAAAAGATGGGAAATTAAAACACAAAATATATTACAAATTTGCCTTATTTTCCATTATGTCATGGTAGGCCATTTATAATAAAGGGGTAAGTGTAAGGGTATGTTCACACGATTAACAAAATACGTCTGAAAATACGGAGCTGTTTTCAAGGGAAAACAGCTCCTGATTTTCAGACGTTTTTTGAGCAACTCGCGTTTTTCGCAGCATTTTCGCAGCGTTTTTACGGCCGTTTTTGGAGCTATTTTCAATAAAGTCTATGAGAAAACGGCTCCAAAAACGTCCCAAGATGTGGCCTGCACTTCTTTTGACGAGCCGTCATTTTACGCGCCGTATTTTGACAGCGACGCGTAAAATGACAGCTCGTCTGCAGAGAACACCCTAATACCCATTGCAAGCAATGGGCAGATGTTTGCCGACGTATTGGTGCCGTCTTTTCAGGCGTAATTCGAGGCGTAAAACGCCTCCATTATGTCTGAAAAGAGGTTGTGTGCATTGACATTGATTAAAGGGGTTATCCAGGACCAAAAATTGCATTGCAATAATATATTTATGTGAAACGAAGTAATTTACTAATATACTTTAATTAAAAATTCTGTACTAAATGGTGCAGTTCAAACCTTGTGAATTGTTCCCGGAAGTCCTGGAGCTTTTCTAATAATGATGACGCTCCAACACTGCCCCACGTGATTGAGGGCTTGCTTCATGTGCTGTTCGAGTACATGACGTCAAGGGGCTGACACATTGCCTATTGCTTGAGTCCCAAGTAGATCATCAGCAAGCGCTTTGCTTGAGACTCCAGCACTGCCCCTGACGTTGATAATTGGTCAATTCACAGGTTTCCTATAGCTAGAGTTCCCGAGCAAAACATCATCCGATTCTCTGCCTGGGCACTACAGCACTTCTGCCAACGTCACTGTCACTGTCCATATATGTACAATGACGTCGGCAGCAGAACTGGTGTCCCTGAGCAGAGCATAAGCTGATGGTCTGCTTGGGAACTCCAGCATAGGAAACCCGTGATGTCGGGTGCAGGGCTGGAGTCCCTGGACAGAGCATCAGCTGATGCTCTGCTCAGAGACTCCAGTAATGGTGCCGACGTTACTGTCCATATATGGACAGTGACGTGGGCAGAAGTGCTGTAGTCCCCAGGCAGAGCATCAGCTGACGCTTTGCTCGAGGAGTCCAGTACTTCTGCCGATGTCATTGTCCATATATGGATATTGACAGTGACGTTGGCAGAAGTGCTGTAGTCCCCAGGCAGTGCATCAGCTGATGCTCCCCTCGGGAACTCCAGTGATAGGAAACCCCTGAATTGACCAAATATGGATGTCGGGAGCAGTGCTTGCGTCCCTAGCAAAGCGCTAGCTGATGCTCTGCTCGGCACTCAAGCAATAGGCAATGTAAGAGTCCCTGCGGTCGTGTTCACGAACAGCACATGAAGCAAGCCCTCAGTCACATGGGGTTGTGTCGGGGCATCATCATTATTAGAAAAGCTCCAGGACTTCCAGGAACAATCCACGCGGTTTGAATTGCACCATTTAGTACAGAATTTTAAATAAAAGTACATTAGTAAGTTACTTAGTTTCACATAATTTTATTATTGAAATGCAATTTTTGGTCCCAGGATAACTGTCATTACAGGAGGCCCCTTTATATAAACAATCTTGAGATGTCTTATCTCTGATTTGCACAAATGTGCTTTGTTAGCTGCAGAATAAAAGTGCGGCTGCCCACAGCTTTCTCAAGTGATATCAGCTGAAAAAGTCTTGATCTGACAGTGGCAAATACAGCAGGAATATTAAACTGTACTGTTGCCTAAGCAAACCTTCTTCTCCAAAGGATCTTTGGTTGTCATATCTTTGCATTATATCTCCTGACATCAGATTTAATCAATCGCCAGGTGAGAGACAACTACTGAGTCTTTGAACACTAGGAAGTCAATCAACAACTCAGTCCTTCAATGTTAATAAATAAATATATATATATATATATATATATATATATATATATATATATATATATATATATATATATATATATATATATATATATATATCTACTTTTTTTTTTTTACTCTGGCTCTGGATGAGTTTTGGAGACCCTAAAACTAGCATATGGGAGCGTTATACACAACTGGGGCTACTTAGCTCTATAGAGCAATTCAATGAAGCCCCCTTTACTAATGCTACCATATGACGGACTGTGCAAAATGCAATGACACAGGGCTATTTGCAATGATAATCTTTTGCATATCTTTCATGATCCCTTTACAGACTTCAGATCTATGTTATTAACTTTTATAGAGAAGTAGAGATAACAGAGTCAGAATAAAACTTTATATTCCTTTTGTGGACAAAAAAATGCATTATGTTAAGCAAACAAGACTAGAATATTTGACCTTTGGAATATTTTTTTTAATTTCAATTCCTCTAAGTGAGTAACAAGTTGTGATTTCCAACCTTGTGATGTCATCAAGCAAGTCTTTGATTTTATTCGCAGTCACAAGTTGCAGAGATTTTGAACTATGATTACTTTGTTTTTTTCTAGATAAAGGGAAAATATTGATTTTCCACATCTTGTGACGATAAGGAAAACTGAAGAAATACTATCACACGATTCTTCCAAATGTATTTTTATTAGTTTCATAATATATTTTTTTACAGTGCTATTATTTTAGACTTATATTGATTCTAGTTTATCATTGTATGGCAAGGATTTATTATATCTCTTTTACTTTCACGCTAGAATATCTTTTAGGTTAGGTTTTTCATATTCAATTCATATGCACAGCACATGGAAAAGCCATTGATACTTTATGACTAATCTTGTACCATCCTCCACACTTCATATTGAATTATAAAACATATCAGGTGAATTGTGTGTTGTATCTTTTATATGACCCATATGAGTATCTTATAATAGGCCACTTGCACATGGCAGTATTTTGGTCAGTAATGTGCTTCAGTATTTGTAAGCCAAAACCAGGATTGTAACATAAAAAAGAGAAAAGTATAATGCACTACTTCTGTATTTTGGACCCACTAATGGTTGTGGTTTACAAATACTGATGAATAATATTCACCACAACACGCACATGTGAAAATGACCTAAGAGACTACGAGTGTTTTATACAGGGAGTGGCTTCTTCTTTGTTGGCTTCTGTGCCTATTACACACCTATGAGTCAGTGAACAATGTGTTAAAGAAGATTGCCCCCTACAACATAAAATTGGCAATATATATATATATATATATATATATATATATATATATATATATATATATATATACAGGGTGGGCCATTTATATGGATACACCTAAATAAAATGGGAATGGTTGGTGATATTAACTTCCTGTTTGTGGCACATTAGTATATGGGAGCGGGGAAACTTTTCAAGCTGGGTATTGACCATGGCGGCCATTTTGAAGTCGGCCATTTTGTATCCAACTTTAGTTTTTTTCAATGGGAAGAGGGTCATGTGACACATCAAACTTATTGAGAATTTCACAAGAAAAACAATGGTGTGCTTGGTTTTAACGTTACTTTATTCTTTCATGAGTTATTTACACGTTTCTGACCACTTATAAAATGTGTTCAAAGTGCTACCCATTGTGTTGGATTGTCAATGCAACCCTCTTCTCCCACTCTTCACACACTGATAGCAACACCGCAGAAGAAATGCTAGCACAGGCTTCCAGTATCCGTAGTTTCAGTTGCTGCACATTTCGTATCTTCACAGCATAGACAATTGCCTTCAGATGACCCCAAAGATAAAAGTCTAAGGGGGTCAGATCGGGAGACCTAGGGGGCCATTCAACTGGCCCACGACGACTAATCCACTTTCCAGGAAACTGTTCATCTAGGAATGCTCGGACCTGACACCCATAATGTGGTGGTGCACCATCTTGCTGGAAAAACTCAGGGAACGTGCCAGCTTCAGTGCATAAAGAGGGAAACACATCATCATGTAGCAATTTCAGATATCCGGTGGCCTTGAGGTTTCCATTGATGAAGAATGGCCCCACTATCTTTGTACCCCATATACCACACCATACCATCAATTTTTGTGTTCCAACAGTCTTGGAGGGATCTATCCAATGTGCGTTAGTGTCAGACCAATAGCTGTGGTTTTGTTTGTTAACTTCACCATTCACATAAAAGTTTGCCTCATCACTGAACAAAATGTTCTGTGTAAACTGAGGGTCCTGTTCCAATTTTTGTTTTGCCCATTCTGCAAATTCAGTGCGCCGATCTTGGTCATCCTCATTGAGATACTGCAGCAGCTGGAGTTGTAAGGGTGCCATTTGTGAGTAGCTAATATCCGCCCAAGGGATGTTCGACTGATGCCACTCTCCAGTGACATGCGGCGAGTGCTACGCTGTGGGCTCTTGCTGAATGAAGCTAGGACAGCCACTGATGTTTCTTCATTAGTGACAGTTTTCATGCGTCCACATTTGGGCAAATCCAACACTGAACCAGTTTCACAAAACTTGGCAAGCAGTTTGCAAACTGTAGCATGGGAGATGGGTGGTCTCGTAGGGTGTCTTGCATTGAAATCTGCTGCAATGACCCGGGTACTGCGTTCACCAGACATCAACACAATTTCTATCCGCTCCTCACGTGTTAACCTCTGCGACATGTCAATGGCTGTAAACAAAGAGAAGCTTGTAAATAACTCATGAAAGAATAAAGTAACATTAAAACCAAGCACACCATTGTTTTTCTTGTGAAATTCTCGATAAGTTTGATGTGTCACATGACCCTCTTCCCATTGAAAAAACTAAAGTTGGATACAAAATGGCCAACTTCAAAATGGCCAACACCCAGCTTGAAAAGTTTCCCCCCTCCCATATACTAATGTGCCACAAACAGGAAGTTAATATCACCAACCATTCCCATTTTATTTAGGTGTATCCATATAAATGGCCCACCCTGTATATATATATATATATATATATATATATATATATATATATATATATATATATATATATATATTAGAGCTTAGAGAACTATATAAGATTTGGTTCAGTATTATGCTTGTTTTACTTACAGACATATTGGCTTTTTTCAAATTTGTTATGGCGGGCATTTTTGCAAAAGTGGTACCAAAAACTGCAGCTATACTGGTTGTCATTTTTAATTATTGCTCAAAATTGATAGTAAAATTGTGGGATCTGGGTACACCATATGCTACCTAAAGAAAGTAACCCCGAAACAGTGTGAAATATATAGCATGTGTAAACTATATAACACTAATTATAAGGTTTTTCAAGATGATTTTTGTTTTTTAATTTGTCACAATGTAAAGGATACAAATAACAATGTAAGCATCAAGGGAGTGTCTGCTTTATTACACAAATGTTCCCCAACAATAAGCTGAATACAGGGTGCACCACTGCTGGCACCCCAGCAATCACTTAATATTATAATACCAAGCCATATTATTTTATATGCTTCTTTGATTCATTTATGTTTTGTTTTATTGCCTATGAACCATTTTATGTTATTCTTAATATGCCAAGATTTGATTTGGATAGAAAGCAAAATTTGCACCATTCAATAAAAACTAAGTAGCCTAAAAGCACAATAGATATGAACATGCTGAAAAAGATGACCTGAAAGGAGCAGTAACAGGTACCAGTGTTATTACTTATGACTACTAAAGGCATTTTAAATTAACATTTCCATTCAACCCATTTGAATACATGATAATCAGTTTTCTAATCCAAATGGTCTCTCATCACATTAATAGTCATTCAAATTGAACATACAGTCAATGAAGCATGCTACCATTTAATGTGTTCTACACAATATTCGGTTACGTAGTACAAATTTAAGAATAGTATCCAATGTATCATAATAGGCATCTTGCTTCCTACTTTGTAGTCAAAAATATGTTGCATTTTTGAAATGTCACTGGAAGGCCACATTCACACGTGGCAGAATTTTTCCGCTGCAAATGTTGGTGCAGATTCGGGGCAATTACGCAATGAATCTGCAGCAACATTTGCATATTTGACAGGTAATTCAGACGTTGCAGATATCACAGCAGACTTGCCAGAGATTTCAGTTTTTGCATTGCAAAAGGCTGAAATCTGCAGTGAAATTCCGCTGCTTCTCCACAATGTAATGAGATTGCTGCGGAGGGGAAATTCTGCACCGCAGCCTAAGTTACGCACAGTTATTTTCCGCAACGTCTGAACTAAGTTTCCTAAAAATACATGGAAACAAATGTAAAAAACGGCTGCTGCAGAATTCCACTGCGGACTGTCCGCAGCTGAATTGAACAGCAATTCCGCCACGTCTGAACGTGGCCGAACAATATCTTACTGTGCAGTGTTCACATATTGTGTATGGCCACAATGATCAAAAGTCATACTCATGCCTGTAAAATTTTGGATGATATTTTGGATGATATTTGCATTAACAAACTTAGGCCTCATGCACATTATCGTATTATTGTTCAATGTTGTACAAATCGTTAATATGGTGCCTTAGATCCCATATAGAGAAACAAAATCAAAATGCACGGTGCCACATAGTGCAGGTAAATCCAAGGTGATGGGACATATAGGTGGAAATAGTGGTATGCTCACCTGTAGAAGTTGTGCTCAAAAACCGGCCCAACTCTGGTGTAGATAAATGGTAGGTCCAAGGTGTGCTGCTGCCATGATCCAGACCGGTTAACCAAGGGGTCACCGCAAATCATTGTCATCATTCAATTCATTACTTTAGTTTGCGTTACCTGAGTCTCCGTGCTCATTTTGACATTTACTGTAGCAGCGCCGTTTATGATCCATTTTTTTCTCATATATTTTCTTAGATCTCATATAGAATCTTATGGAGGCACTGTATGGCAACATATAAAGTGCCTATAGGTCTCTAATATGAACTCCTAAGGACTCCATGTGTATACAGGGTCCATGCCCATGACTTTGCCGTGTGCCTCAGGCTTTAGCTTCTCTATATCTTTATATGTATTGTAATAGGATACAAAATCTATAAATCCAGTCGTTTAAAGGACATAATTTTCACACCATCGTGAATACGTCAGAATACAATATAAGCTATTTTTCTTTTTCTTAATAGCAATAAAGTCCCTCTTACATTTAACACAAATATGCTTTCTAAGCAGGGTTGTTGAGGCCAAGCTAAGAATAAAAAATGAGTCAGCTCACATCTATGTAATCAGTTTGCATCTGTAATTGATCAGGATTCCCTTGGGTGCACGGCCTACTCTTGGTTGTAGTGATGCATTTAGTTAGTGAAAGAAAAGGTCAGTCCTTCTGGAACCACCATATATAAAGCTGCATACTTTATTAAGGACTCAAAACATTAGGGGCCAGATAATGTGTTTCAAATTATAAGGAAATTAGTCACAGAATCACCAGGTAGGATCTTGGAGATATGGACTACAAAAGAACAAAGATACTATGGTATTAGAATCCAATATTAATATATGTGGACAATATTTTGTCAAAATAGTAATTATATGTTTCATGTGTAAGTATAATGTACAATTAAATACTTTTTGCTAGAAGGGTCGGGGATGATAAGCTGATCACAGGGTGTCCCACTCAGGGCCGGTTCCAGGTTTATGTGGGCCCTTGGGCAGCACAGACTTAGTGGACCCCTTTGCAGGGGAACTCACGGCGGCAGTAAAATGGCAGAAAACGTCACTTTGTGCCCCCATATAGTAGTTAGGCCATGTTTATGCCTCCATAAAGAAGTTAGGTCCCCAGTTTGTACCCCCATAAATGTAGTGCCCAATGTAGATAGTGCCACGCAGAACCCCCTCCCAAGGAGTGCCACACAGCCCCCCCTCCCAGATAGTGCCACACAGCCTCCCCCCAGGTAGTGCCACACAGCTCCCTCTCTGGATTTGCCACAAAGCCCCTCCTCCCAGGTAGTGCCACACAGCCCCCTCCCAATTAGTGCCAAACAGCTCCTCCTCCCAGGTATTGCCACACCACCCCTACTCCAAGGTGGTGCCACACAGCCCATCCTCCCAAGAAGTGCTACACAGCCCCCCTCCCAGGTAGTGCCACACAGCCCCCTCCCAGGTAGTGCCTCACAGCCCCCCTCCCTGTAGTGCCTTTGGGGCTCCCTCTAGGAGTGAAATCCCCAACCAGAGCATTGTCGATGCTCTGGCCAGGGATTCCGCTTCAGGAGGAGCACTTGACGTCACTGTCCATATATGGACAGTGATGTCAGGGGCTACCCCAGAGTCATAGTTCTTGGCAGAATGCTACTAACACTCTGCCTGGGACTCCTGCTCTGCTCCTGACATCACTATCCATATATTAGCACTCTGCTTTAGAGTCTGTAGCCTAGTAAATGGCGTAGAATGAAGCTATCTCCCTGCTCTGTCATAGCGTTCAATAGTATCTGCCTCCTAAGGAGGGAGATACTATTGAATGTAGTGTCGCTACCGCTGTAGCAGCCATAGCAGCTGCTAGCGGTGCCACTGGGAATGAGGGGGCATGACGGCTGGCGGCACGGGCCCCCTCATGCCATGGGCCCCATAGCAGTCACTATGGAGGAGCCATGACAGAAGCGTTAGCACCCAGTGGCCGAATGGGCTCCCCGAAGGGTAGTGGGCCCCGGCACTTGCACTTGCCGGGTTCACCGGGTGCTGACGCCGGCCCTGGTCCCACACCCCGAGAGATAAGCCATAAATTGTGGCAGAAACTTGCAGGAAGTACTTTCTGAATGGATTACTTGTTCAAGCTCTCATTAAAGGTATACCCAATCCTGAACAAATACTTCCGTTTTATAGTAAATTTACTGCACAGGTTTCCTAAATCGTCTGTCATGGACCGAGTTTAGTTAATGTTCAAAGGATTGTGGATTCCAGAAGTGTCAGGGGTACTCTCCAGTACTTTGTACACTGGAAGGGGTATGGGCCAGAAGAACGAACTTGGGTTCCTGCCTATTCAGTACATGCTAACCGTTTAGTTAAAGTCTTTCATTTGAAGTTTCCCTTGACAAGTAGACCGAGGTTTAAGGGTCCGGTGGCCCCTCGTAGAAAAGAGGGTACTGTTAGGAAATGTCCGTCCCTTTAAGATTACCATGACTACTAGTCTAGCTTCTGGGCGGTTCTGGTTTTAGCTGTTGAGCCTATCCCACTTCTCTGTCTTTCTTCCTATCAGATTGAAGGGTGGAGTATTTTATACAGTGAAGGAAATAAGTATTTGATCCCTTGCTGATTTTGTAAGTTTGCCCACTGTCAAAGACATGAACAGTCTAGAATTTTTAGGCTAGGTTAATTTTACCAGTGAGAGATAGATTATATAAAAAAAATAAAAAAAAATAACATTGTCAAAATTATATATATTTATTTGCATTGTGCACAGAGAAATAAGTATTTGATCCCTTTGGCAAACAAGACTTAATACTTGGTGGCAAAACCCTTGTTGGCACGCACAGCAGTCAGACATTTTTAGTAGTTGATGATGAGGTTTGCACACATGTTAGATGGAATTTTGGCCCACTCCTCTTTGCAGATCATCTGTAAATCATTAAGATTTCGAGGCTGTCTCTTGGCAACTCGGATCTTCAGCTCCCTCCATAAGTTTTCGTTGGGATTAAGGTCTGTAGACTGGCTAGGCCACTCCATGACCTTAATGTGCCTCTTTTTGAGCCACTCCTTTGTTGCCTTGGCTGTATGTTTCGGGTAATTGTCGTGCTGGAAGACCCAGCCACGAGCCATTTTTAATGTCCTGGTGGAGGGAAGGAGGTTGTCACTCAGGATTTGACAGTACATGGCTCCATCCATTCTCCCATTGATGCGGTGAAGTAGTCCTGTGCCCTTAGCAGAGAAACACCCCCAAAACATAATGTTTCCACCTCAATGCTTGACAGTGGGGACGGTGTTCTTTGGGTCATAGGCAGCATTTCTCTTCCTCCAAAAACGGCGAGTTGAGTTAATGCCAAAGAGCTCAATTTTAGTCTCATCTGACCACAGCACATTCTCCCAATCACTCTCAGAATCATCCAGATGTTCATTTGCAAACTTCAGACGGGCCTGTACATGTGCCTTCTTGAGCAGGGGGACCTTGCGGGCACTGCAGGATTTTAATCCATTACGGCGTAATGTGTTACAAATGGTTTTCTTGGTGACTGTGGTCCCAGCTGCCTTGAGATCATTTACAAGTTCTCCCCGTGTAGTTTTCGGCTGAGCTCTCACCTTCCTCAGGATCAAGGATACCCCACGAGGTGAGATTTTGCATGGAGCCCCAGATCGATTTCGATTGACAGTCATTTTGTATGTCTTCCATTTTCTTACTATTGCACCAACAGTTGTCTCCTTCTCACCCAGCGTCTTACTTATGGTTTTGTAGCCCATTCCAGCCTTGTGCAGGTCTATGATCTTTCCCTGGCATCCTTAGAAAGCTCTTTGGTCTTGCCCATGTTGTAGAGGTTAGAGTCAGACTGATTAATTGAGTCTGTGGACAGGAGTCTTTTATACAGGTGACCATTTAAGACAGCTGTCTTTAATGCAGGCACCAAGTTGATATGGAGCGTGTAACTGGTCTGGAGGAGGCTGAACTCTTAATGGTTGGTAGGGGATCAAATACTTATTTCTCTGTGCACAATGCAAATAAATATATATAATTTTGACAATGTGATTTTTTTTTTTTTTTTATATATAATCTATGTCTCACTGGTAAAATTAACCTAGCCTAAAAATTCTAGACTGTTCATGACTTTGACAGTGGGCAAACTTACAAAATCAGAAAGGGATCAAATACTTATTTCCTCCACTGTATATGGGTTGGTTCTGTTTTCTTTGCTTGTGATTTTGACCGAAGGGACCTCAGCGCAGGGAAGGGGAGAGGCCAATGCTGATCTTTCATTTTTGCGCTCTCGTAGTCGTCGGTCCAGACACACAACAAGAGTCATAGTAATCTCTAAAGTCAAGGGTGGAGGGTAATTTAATAGGAGATCTTTTAAGGTTTCAGAAAGGCCTCGGCGGAATTAACATCGGAGTGCAGCATCATTCCACTGTGAAGAGATGGACCACCGTCTAAATTCGAACAATAATCTTCGACAGGACGCCGTCCTTGCTGGAGAGATAACAGATTGGTCTCAGCCATTGCAGTGATATCTGGTTCTCCATATATTAAACCTAAGGCCTCGAGGATCTCCACAGAAAAAAGTTCAGGGGCATCAGGTTCCAACAAAAAGGCCCAGGTTTGAGGATCTCCCTGCAAAAGTGAAATGACGACACCAACTTGCTGTTGCTCAGTTCCAGAGGAGAAAGGTCTTAGTCGAAAATACAACTTACAACTCTCCTGAAAATTAACAAAAGACTTACGATGACCAGGAAAATGATCAGTTAAGTTCACTTTAGTTTCAACCGGAGTTGCGACTGGAACGACTGCTTGGGCCTGTGCAGTTTCATGATGTTGAAACCTAGCGGCCAGACCTTGTACCAGGGCTTGCATAGGTTCTATCGTGCATCTGTTCCACCAGGGCTTGTATAGGTTCTATCGTCAAAAATTATAATATTAAAGGCTTGTGATTATGTTATGGAATCACCAGTTGAGCAATTACCATGGTGGAAGTTTATGGAATTGCTAGGTGAGCAATTCCCCAAAGGCTGCTAGAGACTGTCAGGAATGAGCATGCAAATAAATCCGCAGCCCCAAACCGTCACAACTCTGATCAACAGAATCTAAGGCTACACTATGGTTTTTGCCAGAGCCCACCGCAAGGCAGGTTGGACTTTGGAGCATAGAACCCAGGTTGTTTTAACAGAGTTCGGTGTCGGATAAGAGGTGTAATACAGGCAATACCAGAGCAGATAACAAGTCAGCCCGAGGGTAAATAGAAAGTCCAAATCACAAAGCTAGTGAATATCAGGGATTGCAGAGTTCAAAACCAGCCAGAAGCAGAAAGTCCAAATCAGTAAGCAAAGGCTAATCCAGAGAAAACCCGAGGTCCAGTTCCCGAAAGTGCAAATAGTCAAAGGTACAGGGTATAGTCAGTAACTTGATCAAACACATGGAAACAAGGAAAATCACAAGCAAAGAAAATAGAACCAACCCAGATTTAAATACTCCACCCTTCAATCTGACAGGAAGAAAGACAGAGAAGTGGAACAGGCTTAACAACTAAAACCAGAACTGCCTAGAAGCTAGACTAGTACTTATGGTAATATTAAAGGGACGGTCGTTTCCTAACAGGTGTAAGGGAGCTAAAGTCATGTTCGGCCCCCTGCACTGCCATATGGCACCTTCTTTCTGATGCAGGCAGCGAGATGATGTCGCCGTGCCGCTTGCGCCGTTCCACAGCTGCCTGGCTCAAAGAAGTCGGGCCTTCGCTGTGTGGAAGCGGTGTAGGATCGCTGCCATTTGAGTTTAATTTACTAGGGGCAGGTTTTTTCTTTACGGGGCACTGAGCACTGTGTCACTGTGTAGGGCACCGTTATTTCAGGAGTTTTTATTCAGGGCAGTTGGCACAGTGTGGGCACTTTTTATTCAGGAAGCGCCTTTGAGAGATACGTTATTTGTTAGAGGACACAGTATGGGACACATTATTTCATGGTTTATATTTTGGGGCATGTTTTTAATTCTGAATAATTTTCCGTGGTGTTCTACACCCCTCCACCCACCACATGTATATTTTTGTCATTCAAGTAGGGAACCTGTTGTTAATGTCACCAATGAAATCCATTTTAAAATTATGTAATGTAATGTTATAAGCAGATCAAAGAGGGTCCCACATTCAGAAAATCTCCAGAATGGAGAGGACCTACAAAGATGTCTCTGAAGAATACCACATTTATTCTAATGGGATCTGTGTAATGCTAAATTCTCCCTGTGGAGGTGCTGGCGACAAATGAAACCCTTGCTGCCAAGATCGCCTACAGATCACAACTTATCAACAGGATCCCAGAAAGAGGACAGCATGTGATCAGCATATCATTGTGGTAACTGAAAGACATCAACCTTTATAAATGTTGACCACTTTTATTGCAAATTACTGTTTTTGCTTGATCAAAACAATATAAAAATTTTCTGAAAGACAATCAATTTATTTATGCAGCTATTGACTAAAAGGCACATTGCAAATATACATGACAATAGATAAAGCCTTTAACAGAAAAAAAAAACCACTTATGCTACAGACTGAGCAGCAACTAACCTGGATTTAATGATTAGGTCCTAATGTAGTGTGGACCACATGGGTATGACAATTTGGTTTTGTTTGATCAGCCATGACCCTTAGCTATCATCAAGACAACAGTCTAATTTCTCTAATGTCATGTATATGTGCAAGGGCTCAGAAAATAAGTTCCAAATGAGAGACCCCATTTCCTTGTAGATTTCTTTGTAAGGTATAAATTTAGATCACATCTGTGAAAAAGTCAAATCTGAGACCAGAGCACGTTTCTATTTCTTTTTGAACTTTCTAGCAATTTGCATATGCTGTGCAACTAATTACACACTGGAGAATTCGCTTCTGACCACCAGGTCTTGTGAGCTATTGAATACATTACTAGAGACTCCACTGAATGCGATCAGGTTTCATCTCATTTAGATGCATTTTTACATTTTCCTAATATCCACTTGTTGACAGCTATTTTCATTAAATTCAGTCTCATTCCTATCATTATGTGCAGATGTACATTGTTATAATCAGAATTCCTAGACCTGAAATATTGATGGAACGAGGTAACCTAAAGAAATTATTTTTTTTTTCCTAATTAGTAAAAAATATGTCTGGATTCAAAAAAGTAAGTATTTTAGTGAAAGATAAATACAATGAAAAAAATGACTTACATATGATAACATAACATAACACAATAGGACATCCACTGCTCCAACCCTCCATTCTGATGTTCTATTTTCATGATTCATCATAAACTAATCCCAGAGAAAAGTTTGGGCTTGTTTATACCATCGAGTGCGATCATGTCATGTCTCTTGAACATCTGTTTTAAATGTAAAATGTCTCCACAGGTATCCCAGGTAAATTACATTAAACTGACCAAAGTCTTACAAGCTTTAAAGGGGTTTTACTATCAGGGACATTTATGGCATATCCACATACCCACCTCTGAGAACCGCATTTCTAGAACGGGGCCCCTTAAACCACATTCTACCGCTCTGTGTTTCTGTTGAAGCGTGTGATTTCCGACCACATTAGATGAAAACAGAGTAGCTTGCATGCTACACTGTTTTCGTAACTTCCATTCATTACTATGGGACTTACGGAAACAGTGTAGCTCAGCGAGCTACTCTGTTTTCATCTAACGTGGTCGGAAATCACACGCTTCAACGGGAACACAGAGCGGTAGAACGTGGTTTAGGGAGCCCTGTTCTAGACAAAGGTGCGGGTCTCAGAGGTGGGACCCGCATCTATCTGACATTTATGACATATCCTGTGGATGTGTCATAAATGTCACTGATTGGAAAACTCCTTTAAAGGCACTATTTGAAAGTATTGTGTTTAATTATTAAAGGGAAGACGTCAGCAGATTTAAGGCCTCAAAATTTTAAACATATTTTTTCTTAATCATGCAAGTTGCATGCCCAATAAAATCATGTTGAATTCCTCAGTCGTGCCAATCGCAAGTGCCACTGAGGCTGGTCTTGATGTGCAAGTGCTCCTGCACTGAATGCTGCAAGCCCCACCCTTCTGCGCTGAGTGACAGCTCTAGTGGTCTACTCATTGGCTGCTAGAGCCATCACTCAGTGCAAAGAGTGGCACTTGTGACCGTCGTTCCAGGTGAATCAAACGTCGGTTTCTCGGTCTTACATCTTACATGACCGAGAAAAAGTGTACGTTTAAAAGTCCTCCCCCGCCCCGATGTCTCTCTGTCAGTTCCCAAAAATGCTGATAGGTTTTATTTAGGACTATGTATTAGTTCAAGAGAATTGCATAAAAAAGAAAACGATAACATTATTCAAAGATACTTATATAAATGATAAACCAGTCTTTTAAATGTAACAGAAAATATATCCAAAAATTAAAACATAGGAATAGTGGAACAGATCTATGAATATTATCAGAGGGACGTGTTCTAGAAATGTGAAAAAAAACTAGGAAAGGTGTATAATTAATTGGACTTATGTCAGTGACACATTTCATGCACCTTGACATGACGGATGGTCCCTTTGATGTAACGATGGGAAAACTAAGGACACAATCACCACATACCTGCATATAAAAATATGTTGGTATACTTTCATATTTTGAATACAGAATCAGCACACAAAAAAAACAAAAACGTAGCATGCACAAATAGATACCATTTATCAGACTAAGTTCTTTACAACCCGGTCCATAAAATGGAACCTCACACAAAATATGAGAGAGCCGCATTTAGGGGGTTTTCAGCACATTGGCAGCCCCCATGCATACGTGGGGGGTTGTTATGGCAACCGGAGGCCAGACAACAGCCTCCGGGTCTGCCATGTATGGAAGCCTATGAGGACCAGCGTCTGTCTGTGACGTCACACTGACAGTTGGAATACATTACGCTACCTAGTGTAATGTATTCTAGCAGCGATCAGTGCTGCAGGTAAAAAAATTGTAAGAAGTAAAAAAAAGTTTATAAAAATGTTTTATAAAAGTGTAAAAATAAAAGTTTTCTTTTTCCTATAAGTCTTTTATTATAGGAAAAACATGAAAACGTTAAAAAAGTACATATATTTGGTATCACCGCGTTCGTAACGACCCAATCTACAAAACTATAATGTTATTTTTCCCGCACAGTGAACACCGCAAAAAAAATAATCAAAACACGATGCCAGAATCACAATTTTTTGGTCACCACCACTCTCAAAATATAGAATAAAAAAAGATCAAAAAGTTGCATGTACCCCAAAATAGTACAAATAAAAAACTACAAACCTCCTGCAAAAAACAAGCCCTTACACAGCTTTTTTGACTGAAAAATAAAAAAGTTCTGGCTCTCAGAATATGGCGACACAAAAAATGTATTCTTTTATAAAAAAAAGTGATTTTATTGTGCAAACGCTGCAAAACATAAAAAAACTATATACATATGGTATAGCCGTAATCGTACCGACCCGCAAATTAAAGTAAAATGTAATTTATAGTGCATGGGGAACGCCGTAAGAAACAAAGAATTTAAAATGCCAAAATCACTGTTTTTTGGTCACCTTAGCTCTAAATAAAATGTAATAAAAAGTGATCAAAAAGTTGCATGTACCAAAAAATGGTACCAATAAAAACTGCAGCTCGTCGCGCCAAAAATAAGCCCCTACAGCGTGCAATGGACCAAAAAATAAAGTTATGGCTCTCAGAATGTGTTGATACAAAACAATTTTTTTTTAACAAATAGTTTTTCTTTGTAAAATTAGTCAAATCTAAAAAAAAACAATATAAATTTGATATCACCGTAATTGTATTAAGACACAAAATAAAGTTAAGTTGTCTTTTTACGGTGAAAGTGGTAAAAACGAAACACAAAAAACAATGGAGGATTCGCAGTTTTTTCCAATTTCGCCCCACAAAGAATTTTATTTTCAGTTTCCCAGTACATTATATGGTACATTATATGGTGTTAATAGATACTACAACCCCTCCAGCAGAAAAATAAGCCCTCACACCACTCTATTGATGGAAAAATAAAAAAGTTATGGCTTTGGAATGCGGGGAGTGAAAGACGAAAATGAAAAACCAAAAAAAGGATCAGTCCTGAAAGGGTTAATTAATTTCTAATAAAAAAACATTTATGACCACATGTGGGGTATTGTCGTGCACAGGAGAAATTGCTGCACAAATGTTGGGTGCTTTTTCTCCTTTATCCCTTGTGAAAATGAAAAAATGAAACATTTTAGTGGACGAAAAAGTTTATATTCATTTTCATTCTGCAAAAGACCTGCGTTCTAACTATACCCCTAGAAAAGTTCCTTGAGGGGGTGTACTTTCCAAAATGGGGTCACTTTTGGGGGGTTTCCACTGTTTTGGTATCTCCAGGGCATTGCAAACGTGACATGGCACCGAAAACCAATCCAGCAAAATCTGCACTCCAAAATCTAAATATCGCTCCTTCCCTTCTGAGCCATGCCGTTGGTCCAAACAGCAGTTTATTACCACATATGGGGTATTACCATAATTGGGAGAAGATTCTTTACAAATATTGTGGTGCATTTTCTTCTTTATTCCTTGTAAATATTAAAAATGTCTATGTTTTTTCAGAAAAAAAGTAGATTTTCATTTTCACAGACTAACTTCAATAAATATAGCAAAATACCTGTGGAGTCAAAGTGCTAACTATGCCCCTAGATAAATTCCTTGAAGGGTGTAGTTTCCAAAATGGGGTCACATTTGGGGGGTTTCCACTGTTTTTGCACCACAAGACCTCATTAAACCTGGCATGGTGCCTAAAATATATTCTAAAAAAAGGAGGCCCCAAAATCCCCTAGGTGCTCCTTTGCTTCTGAGGCCTGTGTT
This sequence comes from Rhinoderma darwinii, assembly GCF_050947455.1. Taxonomy (NCBI): domain Eukaryota; kingdom Metazoa; phylum Chordata; class Amphibia; order Anura; family Rhinodermatidae; genus Rhinoderma; species Rhinoderma darwinii. Next base: position 152,304,557 of record NC_134691.1, on the reverse strand, counting down.
TGAGTCCATTTGGACACTAGGGCCACATTTGGGATATTTCTGAAAACTACAGTGTCTGGGCAATAAATATTGAATTGCGTAACTCTGGTAAAACCTTCTGTGTTACAGAAAAAAATGTATTACAAATGAATTTTGGCAAAAAACATGAAATTTGTAAATTTCCCCTCTACTTTGCTTTAATTCCTGTGAAACGCCTAAAGGGTTAAGAAACTTTCTGAACGCTGTTTTGAATACTTTGAGGGGTGCAGTTTTTAAAATGGGGTGATTTATGGGGACTTTCTAATATATAAGGCCTTCAAAAACCACTTCAGTACTAAACTGGTCCCTGTAAAATTTGGCTGTGCCACAAGGCCAAAGCAGGCTGCGTCCTGAAGGTGTTAAAGAGATGTTTACTTTGGGTCCCCTGAAATAAGCTGATCATAGGATCAACTGTAATCCTTAGAGGAACTTGGCAAAAAGGGTTAAATTCATCTGCAGTTCCACCACAGGGAAAACATTACATGGTGCCCATTGAAATCAATGAGCAACATGTAATGCATCGGTGTAGCCGATTCCCCTCTATTTATATAGAATGCCATAGTAGGGTATCTGAAAATCAATATTTGTAAACAAGACAACCCCCTTGTCTCATTTTTGTTCAGATTGTTGCTACTATGATAATCAAATACTATCAAATTAATTTTTATTAATATATTGTATTACATGCCCCTAAAGTTTATCCATCAATATATCAAAAAACGAAAAGATTCCACAGCACTGGACTGCAAGTGGGTGCACGCCTCAAATAGACCTGGTCCGCGGTCCTGGATATCAAGCAGACAAAAAATGGACAGTGTGCTGCCTCTGTCCATTTTTTATCCATCAATATATGTCCTAAGACCTCATGCACACGACCGTTGTGCCACATTTGACGGCATCCGAGTGGCACCCGATAGTCTTCACGGACCCGTTCACTTTAATTGGGTCCGTGAAAAATGATCCGGGTCTCCGATCCGAGGAAAGATAGGACATGTTCTATCTTTCCACGGATCACTGACGGGACTCGGTCGGTGCACACGGTCGTGTGCATGAGGCGTAAGAGGTAAACACCTGTCTATACATTCTATTAGCTGCAAATTGATAGAAAAAAATAAAGAATATGATACTTCAATTTGTCAGACTTAAATTGTTAGCAATTTGTAGTGCCCCCGACCAAGTTATAAATAATCGCAACATGTGCCATGTAAATGATTCTGTGGGTAACCACTCTCTCACTAGTACTCTATTATCACCCTCATTTACTTAAGTTAGATCACTGTATAAATAACCTACTTCCTTTGGCCTTGAGCTTATATGATCCTTAATGATCGAAACTCCACAAACCACAGTAGTGTAGAATTTGTTTTTCCCTTCACAGTGTAATTCATTGACTTTCCGTGGTGTAAAATCAATCTGTTCTGTTTATATGGCATAAACAACAAGCAGTTTCACAGGCATGAGGCAAACCATATGTGGAGGTGTTTAAAAAGGCACAACAGGGAATACATGAAGCATCTGCACCTTCAGTGTTTCCATGTCAAATCACAGGTGTGTTGTAAAAAAAAGTTTATAGTTTTTATTGAAGAATAACATTACTGTTGCTCTCTTTATGGGAATTAACTCTTTACAGTGCAACTAGTTAAAAAGACTGACATGTCTATATCTGGTAAAACTGACCTCATCTAAAAAAGTCTCTATAAATTGACTATAAATAAGGAGATTATAAATTCAAGAGGATATTATTTGGATTTTTTGCAGTATTATATAATAATAATAATAATAACAATAACAGTAACGACTGGCGTATAGTGTTTTTACGTCGGCCGTTCTGGGTAGTTCTTCTGAAGCGCCGCCTTTCCACGTCGGCACTTCAGAAGAACTTTCCCCGCATCGTGCATGGTGCTGCTGAAGCCCGGGCTGTTAGTAACAGCTTCAGGGCCATGTTCGGAGACCACTTGCAGCTGTCTCCGATCATATTTAACCCCTCAGACGCGGCGCTCAATAGCGTGCGCCGCATCTGAGTGATTTTAGAGGGAGGGGGTTCCCTCTCTCATCTGACTGGCACCTCCACATGCATCGCGGGGTGCCGATGTGTTCTATGGCAGCCTGGGGGCCTAACAAAGGCCCCCGGGTCTGCCTTTAGTTATTGCCTGTTAGACCATGTCAGAGGCATGACCTAGCAGGTGCCTGTCAGTTTTACACTGAATGGCAATAATACACTGCAATACCGAAGTATTACAGTGTTTTATAAAAGCGATCAGAAGTCTGCACAGTAAAGTCCCCTAGTGGAACTAGAAAAAAAAGAAAAAAAAGTTAAATAAAGTTTGAAATAAATAAATAAATGTCCCAAGTAAAAAAATATAAAAACCCACACTTTTTCCCCTTACAAAATTCTTTATTATGAATTAAGTAAAAAGTTACTCATATTTGGTATCGCCGCATCCGTAACGAACCCAACAATAAAATGATTACATTCTTTAACCCGCACGGGGAACGCCGTAAAAAATATAATAGAAAACAACGCCAAAATTGCTGTTTTCTGTTCATCCTGCCTTAAAAAGAATTTGATAAAAAGTGATCAAACCGTCGCATTTACTCCAAAATGGTACCAATGCAAACTACAAGTCGTCCCGCAAAAAAAAAGCCTTCATACAGCTGCATCGGTCAAAAAATAAAAAAGTTATGGCTCTTAAAATATGGCGAGACAAAAGCAAACAATTTTGAAAAAAATGTGTTTTTACTGTGTAAAAGTAGGAAAATATAAAAAATTCCATATAAATTTGATATCGCCGCAATCGTAACGACCCGCTGAATAAAGTTATTATGTTATTTATACCACACGGTAAACGGCGTAAAATTAAATGGCGAAAATTCAGTTTTTTTTCCAGTACCCCACTAAAAAAGTTATTAAAAAGTTAATCAATAAATTAAATGTACCCCAAATTGGTGCTATTATAAAATACAACTTGTCCCGCACAAAAAAAGTCCTTATACAGCTATGTCAACGCAAAAATAAAAAAGTTATAGATCTTTGAATGTGATGATGGAAAAACTTAAAAAATTGCTCGGTCATTAAGGTTTAAAATACCTTCGGTATTAAGGGGTTAATAATAATCTTTATAAACCGCCAACATATTCTGAAGCACTTTTCAATTGTATACGTTTTCTTATGCTCACAAAAAAAGGCAAATTGTAACCACAGTAGTAATCTGTGATTTTTGTATCTGGTTGATTTTAATAAATGCATTACTTTGATATACGCATTTTTTAGATGTATACATCTGTATTCAGCTGTACATCTTCATACCTACTTTCTAAATTGAAGGGCGAGAAATTTTTAGTTTTTTTTAAATGACTTCTAGGAAAAAATATGAAATATTATATTATTCTTTTAAGTCATTCTGAATATAATGCAATTTGCAACCTCTTTAGCTGCACACTGGATTTAAAGTTCCGCCGGAAATTCGTCTGTGGAATTCACTGAGAGTTGACATCTCTGCAGCAAAATGTGCATTTTAGAAATACGTATTTTGCCACGGTTTTGTTGCAATTTTACTGCAAATTTCACCCCTCTCATTAAACGGAAGGAAATCTGCAGTGAAAATTTGAAGATTTAAAAATCTGCACCACAGGTCAATTTACATCTGGAAATTGTATGCAGCATGAAGATGAAATTTGTTCTACTTTGCTGGTACTGTATTACGCTGTTAATTTTCCATCTTTATTCACGCATGGAAAATGTGCACACAATCCCGTGTGCTGGGCCCCTAAAATGGTATTTCTAATAATAAGGTAAATAAACAACAAATTCATTATATATTCTACTTAATTTAGCACAGAACTCACAACTTAGGCACCACTCACACGACCGTAAAATCGCCCGTAATTACGGACCATAATTACAGCCCTATTCATTTCTAAGGCCATTTCTATGGCCAACGGACACCTTCCCGTATATTTACGGGAAGCTGTCCGTGCCGTAGAAACTTGCCCAAAAAAATTTCCTATTTTTTTATTTCACGGACTGTGCTCCAATACTAAATACGGAGCACAGCCCGTAAATACGGCCGCCTGTCCGCGGCCGTCCGTTCCTGTAATTACGGGCACGGTCGTGTGCATGAAGCCTAAGGCCCCATATTCGCAAATACGGTCCTTAGTGCATCTGTATTTGATCCATATATACGGATCCGAAAAAAAGAGGGAGGCTGAAAATGATTTCACCAACATATTGTATAGCAATGCTTCCGTAAATACGGACGGTTTACAGATGCACATCCGTAGCCATCCGTATTTACGGAAGCGCCCATAGGCTTCCATGGGAGAGTCCGTACCTTTATTACGGACAAGACTAGGTCAGGTTCTATAAATTTTGTCAGCACGGACACCCAACCATAAAAATACGGAAAGGTGTCCATGGCCAATGGAAAGGAATGGGTCCGTAATTACGGTCTGTAATTACGGATGAAATATACGGTCATGTGCAAGGGGCCTTAGGATCTGAAATACCAAATCTTATAATAAAATATTTTAATAAATCATAAACATAATTCAAGCCAATATTTAGTAAATCAAGAAAAAAAATAATATCTTAAAGAAATGATGTATTAAATATTTAAAGGTAAAATAATAACAAAAATAATAATATAGTATTTTTTTCTATTTACATTTTTATTTAATTTTAAAATGTTTACAGAAAAATAAAGCAAATGAAAAAGTAACTAATTCCTCACTGAAGATAATCAAGCAACGCACAATTATAATAACAGTGCAATATCATTATCAAATGTAAGGAAAATAAAACAAAAAAAAATGTCTGCTAGAGAACTTTCTAGCAGCCCATATAATAACGATTAATAGAACATTGAAATTATGCTTGCATAAAATTCCAACTATGTTGTAAAAATATATGAGAGATCACATTACAAAAAAGTTTGCATAATAACCATGGTTTCCAGTTTTTCAAAGTTTTACCATGTACAACATGTGACGTGGAGAAAGTAATTTCATGATGTCACTGACTATTAGCTCTCCTGAAAATATCATTTATCGGTATGGGAAGTATGTGTAAGTATATCGCCACTCTTGTTGCTATGAGAATATGATGAATGACGAAACGTGGTTTCCTATTGTACATATGCCCGAGATTTCCAAAATCAATTTAACCCCTTAGCGCACCAGGACTCACCGGTACGTCCTGCATTGAAGTGCTTTAAGCCACAGGGACGTACCGGTGCGTCCTGGCTAAAAACTGTCACCCTGTCAAAGGACAAGGTCACAGAACTGTGCCGTCAACTGTTTATGACAGTTGACCGGCACAGTAAGACGGCAGGGGACCATTCACAGCGGTCTCCTGCCGGCGATCGCTGTGATTGGTCAGTCAAAGCAGACTGACCAATCACAGTTCTATGACGTGTGTATGTGATGACGCTGGCTCAGAAGCTGAGCCAGCGTTATCACCGCCGGGAATAAGATGTCTGACGCCCATCTGCAACGGCCAGGACCGGAGCTAGGCTCCGATCCGGCCGATTAACCCCTTCGATGCATCGATCAACGTGATCGATGCATCGAAGTGACTTGTAGCCTGTCGGCAACCACGATGGTTGCCACGGGCGCGGGTGTCAGCTGTTTGTCACAGCTGACATCGTGCCCTAACGGCCAGGACCGTATGGTTGCTAATAACAACCATCAGCACCCACGAGTGTTCCGATGGTTGCTATAGCAACCATAGCCTAACAATCGCTTCCTAGTACGGAAGCCTATTAGGCCCCGCCGGGAGGCGAAGCCTAATAGGCTTGCTGCCAGTGAATAGCTGACAGCTCTAATACACTGCACTATGTAGGTAGTGCAGTGTATTAGAATAGCGATCAGGGCTTCATGCCTTCAAGTTCCCTAGTGGGACAAAAAAAAAAGTTAAAATAAGTTAATAAAAATGTTGTAAAAAAGTAAAAAAAAAATAAGTTTCATGTTAAAAAACACTATAACAGCCTTTTTTCCTATAATAAGTCTTTTATTATAGGAAAAACCAAAAAACATAAAAAAAAGTACACATATGTGGTATCCCCGCGTCTGTAACGACCCAAACTATAAAAATATCACGCTATTTTACCCGTACGGTGAACACCGTAAAAAAATTAAATCAAAAACTATTCCAGAATCGCTGTTTGTTAGTCGCTACCCCTCGCAAAACAGAATAAAAAAAGGGATCTAAAAGTTGCATGTACCCCAAAATTATACCATTAAAAAACGCAGCCTGTCCCGCAAAAAACAAGCTCTCCCACCGCTTTTTTGACGGAAAAATAAAAAAGTTATGGCTCTCAGAATATGGTGACACCAAAAATAAATTATTTGAAACAAAAGTGATTTTATCGTGCAGACGCTTCAAAGCATAAGAAAAACTATATACATCTGGTATCACCGTAATGGTACCGACCCGCAGAATAACGTAAAATTGTCATTCATAACGCATGGCGAACGCCGTAAAAAAAAGAAATAATAAAAACATCAGAATTGCAGGCTTTCGTCACCTTGCTTGCCAAAAAAATGAAATACAAAATGATCAAAAAATCGCATGTACCCCAAAATGGTACCAATGAAATCTACAGATTGTCCCGCAACAAATAAGCCCTCACACGGCTCCGGTGGAGAAAAAATAAAGACGTTTTGGCTCTCAGAATATGGCGATGCAAAATGTGCAAAGTGTCCAAAAGCGGATAAGATCGGGCGCCATTTATCAGTGCGACACCGGCCACACATCTGTGGATAATTATTTATTTACCCCATTATTATACCCTCTTATTATACCCCTGATATTCTCTGCACAGCTTACATATGCCCCCACATCATAACTGAAACACCAGCAAAACCCCAAACAAAACAACTAGCGAGCAAAATCCATGCTCCAAAAGCCAAATGGTGCGCCCTGCAGCGTGCCCAAGCAGCAGTGTACGTCCACATATATGGCATTGCCATACCCGGGAGAACCCGCTTAAGAGTTTGAGGTATTTGTCTTCAGTGGCACGAACTGGGCACAAAATATTGTGCACTAAAATGGCACATACCTGTGGAAATTTGCAATTTTCACTTTGCACCATCCACTGAGCATTCATTTCTAATAGAAAAAAAAACCTGTGTGGTCAAAATTCCTTGAGGGGTGCAGTTTCCAAAATGGGGGTCACTACTTGGGGGTTTGTTTTACTATTTTACCGCAGAGCCCTGCCGTTGTGGGCTAATGCTGCGAAAATCACCGAAATAGGTCTCACATGCGCCTTTCACTCCTAAGCCCTGTCATATGTCCAGGCAAATGATAAATGCCTTGATGGGTGTAGTTTACAAAATGGGGTCACTTCTCATGGTTTTACACTCTACTCTGGTACCTAAGAATGCTCTGCAAATGCGACATGGCGCCCCTACACCAGTCCAGCAAAATCTGTGCTCTAAAAGCCACATGGCACTCCTTCCATTTTGAGCTCTGCCATGTGCCCAAACAGTTGTTTAGGGCCACACATGGTGTATTGCCGTACTCGGGAGAAATTGGGTAACAAATTATGTGTTGTTTTTTCTCCTATTACCCCTTGTGGGAAAAAAAAATTGGGTGCAAAACTACATATTTTTGGTAAAAAAAATAATTTTTCATTTTCACTGCCTCATTCTAATACAATCTATGAAACACCTGTGGGATCAAAATGCTCAGTACACCCCTAGATGATTACCCTGAGGGGTAAAGTTTCCAAAATGGAGTCACTTCTCAGGGGTTTCTACAGTACGAGTACCTCAGGGGCTCTGCAAATGCGACATGGCGCCCAAAAAACAATCAACCAAAATCTACATGCCAAGTAGCACTCCTGCCATTCTGAGCCCTGCGGTGTATCCAAGCAGCAGTTTATAACCACCTATGGGGTATTGCCGTACTCGGGAGAAATTGCTTTACAATTGTTGGGGTGCTTTTTCTCCTTTATTCCTTGTGAAAATGAAAACAATTCAACATTTTAGTGGAAAAAATGTAGATTTTCATTTTCACTGCATAATCCCAATAATTCAGCAAAAAACTGTGGGGTCAAAATGCTCACTATACCGCTAGATAAATTCCACGAGGGGTATAGTTTCCCAAATGGGGTCACTTTTGCCGGGTTTGCACTATTTTGCCCCCTCAGTGGCTTTGCAAATGTCACATGGGGCCGCAAACCATTCCAGGAAAACTTGAGCTCCAAAAGTCAAATGGCGCTCCGTCCTTTCTAACTTCCACCATGTGTCCAAACAGCAGTTTATTGCCACATATGGGGTATTGCT